>NW_015539890.1:161625-177624 GCF_001515605.1 Sinocyclocheilus anshuiensis | reverse complement strand
GCTTTACTGATAAGATGCGCGTTAAATATCGCATGCGATTAATCGTGCAGCCCTATATCCTAACAAACCATACATCAATGGAAAGCTTATTTATTGCTATAAAAATGTAATTTATTCCTATTCCAATCTTCAGTGTCACATGATCCTTCGGAAATCATTCTAATATGCTGATTTGCTGCTCAAGAAACATTTCTTTATTATTATCAACGTTGAAAGCAGCTTTGCTTGCTGCTTAATATTTTTGTGATAAAAGTGTGGGGTAAGCAAGATTTTAAAAACAATAGTCATTTTATTCAGCAAGAATGCATTAAATTGGTCAAAATTGACAAAGACATTAATGATGTTACAAAATGTTTCTATTTCAAATAAATGCTGTTCTTTTGGACTTTCTATTCAACAAAGAATCTTGAAAAAAAAAATGTAGCACAGTTTCCACAAAGCAGCACAACTGTTTTATTAATAACTGAGCATAAAAAATAACATAAGAACTGAGCAGCAAATCAACATATTATAATGATTTCTGAAGGATCATGTGACACTGAAGACTGGAGTAATGATGCTGAAAAATCAGCTTTGATCACAGGAAAAAGTTACATTATTTTAAATATATTCAAACTGAAAACAGTTCTTTTAAATGTTAATAATATTTCACAGTATTACTGTTGTACTGTATTTGTAATGAAATAAACGCAGCCTTAGTGAGCAAAAGAAACGTCTTAATAAAAGGCGTAATTATTCAATATTTTTCAACAGTAGAATATATATGATAATAAAAAAGCTCTTTTAAAATAATGACATGCTAATGACAAGTGCCACAAGGGAACTGTAATTAGGACACATGTTTTAGTAACATTAGACGAGCCTAGTAATCGGCTCACAGTGTAGATGCCAGGTGTTTTAGCAGGAATTTCACACGTGTATTTTGGGGACAGTGAAGAGTCACTCACTCTCTGGATGCCCTCCTCATTGACACAAACGCTGCGGAAGAGTCTCTTGAAGGCTTTGCTGAGCGTAAAGGCAAAGAAGCGTATAGTGCTGAGCTGCAGACGGTGAGCCATCTCATCCAGGATCAGAGACGCTTCCTCCGCAACACACTCGGCGCTGTCTCCTGATTCTGATGAAACCTAAACACACACACAACTCAGTAGCCATTAAAACACCTAGGGTTTGATCTGTATTCCTAGATACAGACACCTGAATGGACAGCACAACTCTTCAGAAAACATAACTGTAATTAAACAAGACCGTATTTCAACTGAATGTACAATTCCACCAAAATGCCTCACTTGATTTAGGGTTCCTAGTTATTGCATGAAACTGTGGCATTGAGGAGAACGGTGGCGCTGTGTTGTTTCTGTACCTGTTTAATGACATACTGCAGGTGGTCTGACTGCAGAACGATGCTTTTTAGCATGCTGGCCTTGCAGGGCACGAGTCCTTTATAGAGTGTGGGAGTGTAGCATCTCAGTGCGTATCTCAGATCACTGGAGCGTCTTCTCTCTTCCAGAACGTCTTCAAAATCATCCCGCTTCTTCAGCACTGGATGCCTAGGCTGTATGAAGACAGAAAACATAGACCGTTTACTTGATCACATTTCTGCTTCTGCTTTTTTAAAACTGTAATACATTACAATTACAGTACATAAAAAATAAAATAAAAAACTGAAGAATAAAAATGGCAAGGACTGATACTCGTGATGCGCATTGGCACACATGCACAAAATATTACAGATATATTCACTTATGACTGACTTACTGAATTTATTTTGATTTGTTTTAAATTGATATATGTTTGTTCAAATTAACAAATATAAATTGTACATAAGAATAACACTTTCTATAATATTATAAACTTTATATCAAATCTATACAGTATATTCTATAATATTTTTTTGGTAAGATAACTTAAATAAGCTAACTTATTTGTGGTCACTACATTATTTATATTAATTCATTTGTGTTTTCAAAATAGTTTTGCTTTTACTGTTATTCTAAAATGTGGAATACAAAATAATGAGGGTGTGTCCATTTATTTGTAAGCAATGCAAAGAAAATAAACTTAATAGCTACAAATGTATGTTGCTCTTACACAGACATACATTTGATTATTACTTTTATAATTAATAAAACGCTGCCAGAGTTTATAGATAGCTGTACAGTATGGTTTTCTAATGGTATATGGCCCTAAACCCATGTTAAATCATTTTTAAAACAAATGACATGTAAAACTCATGTGAGAGATTTGATTTGGTTCATGAAACGCTCGTGTGCACTGGACATGAAATGTGCTTATTAATGTTTCCTTGAAGGAAAATATTAGAGGAAGCTCTGTTAGAGATTCACACACTGCAAGTGTTGCAAGCATGTGCTACTTTGACAGAAAGCATGCGAAAATATTGTAACACTCACCGAGTACAGTGCTCGAGACGCCATTTCGATCCCGCACCTATCAAAGCATGAGTGTAATAGACCAGAAGAGCTCTGGGTGAGAAAGTTTGATCAAGCTTGACCGTTCAGTCCAGGACTCATTCCAGTCATAGAAACACAACATGCGGGAGGAATGAAAACTGAGTATGAAACAGTAGAGCCGGGTGGGCGGGGCTTGGAGGTACGGCTGGACAAAGTACACATTAATATTACACTTTTAGGTGCTCCAAGCTATTTCTTTAATGCCGCTCATTAAATCTCACTATTACACCACAGACTTTACTAAGGTGCCCTGAAATACCTGTCTCGGCTTCTGTGACAGCTCTGTAAACGACAACAAAAAACGAATCGAGGCGGGAGCGTTCCTAAGTTTAGCCAATCAGAAACGCCTCCTCCTTGTCAATCATTTGTGGGTTTGAGTTTGCTGCTTGCGGGTTGGTTGACGGTATTTTGGGGGGCGGGCTTCATGTGATTGAAAGTATGGTCACTGAAAATCTGGATAAAGTTAGCAAAACGGATGAAATAGCTCATAATGGCTGTAAATTCTCGCCGTATATGTATATCTTTTAATTGAACGTTTTTTTCTGTTTTTAAGTTTTCTGGTTAAAACCGCCTCAGCGTCACGTTGATGGCCTGAACACGTGGTACATGTTACTTTTCTCAGCGCTGCACGGATGGGCCAATTACTGACGTCTGTGATTATTAGATTGTTGCGTTCATTTAATGTCTTTATTTAAACATTCTGCGCGATCTTTTTATTTTTATGTCAGGTAGCACTCTTTAAAAGTGCTATATTTAAAAGTGTATGACTTTTACCGCACATCTAGTAAGACAAGAACGCCGTGAGATTTTAATGTGGTTCAGTGGAGGGTTGGAGCTCGGGGCTTCCATGCGCCGTCTAGAGGAAAGAAAGCATTTTTACAGCCTCTACAGTTTTCTCCTCCTCCTGTCCTGTCCTATCACATTGGGCGGTGTCAACATTTCAGATCATGCTACTTCCGGGACGACGAGCGTGTTGACGGAAACTGAGAAAGGACATTTGATGCACACGCGTGAACACTAGCGTACTGGATATTGTGCAGTATATACTGCATACTGCTTCCAAAACAAATGTACTAAAGCAGTAATTAGTATGCAACGATAAACATTCAAAAAAACTATAATCCTAATTTGTTACATTTGCTGTTTAATTCGGAAAGTGTCAGTTTAACATAAGGAAAATAAGGTCGCAGCTGTTAATTAAAATGTTGCATACTGCACGTAATATAGGCCTACAAAATAAATTAGCTAACAACAGTCTTATGGAATTTGTAATTACCGATTATAATATTTGATGTACTTTTTCATGTTTAGGTGCTGGAAAAACATGCTATCTGGGGCAAAACGATCCAACGTGGAGGTTGTTGCATTTATTGTTCCTTTGAAGAAGAACAAATTATCAAAGGCTGTTGAACCAGGGCAGAACGTAAGAAGAACATGCAACCTCAGAAGTAGTCCATTATCTACAACAACAAAAAAACTAGCTATGTGTACTACTGTGCTAGACTAACGGAGACTTGTCACAGCACTTGTATACTGTTGCTCTCTCGTTGGTCTTGCTTCTATTGTTCTCCTCATTTGTAAGTCGCTTTGGATAAAAGCGTCTGCTAAATGATGAAACGGAAATGTGAATATGTGCATGAAAGATTGAGTGAACCATACAGATAAAAGCAGCTGCAGCAACTGTATTCAACTCTCATCTGTCTTTATCCATGTTTGTTTATCCTCAGGTTTCCGATGTCAAAGAAAAGAAGAAAAACGATGAAAAACTAACAATAGAAAAGGTGAGATTATTGCTCCTTTTCAAAACCTAGTGAGCTGTCTACATAGTCAGCATGTTTGATATTAGGAGATGTTTAATTCGAGATGGAGCTAAACTCTTCAGTACAGTTCAGTATCACTGCTTTAGTAAGTTGCCTCATATTAGAAAAACTTCCTTCATAAATCCATCAGTTCCTTTGTCATTTTGTGGAAGTCAGTGAAAATGATCTGAAACATTAAAGTGTGACAAACATGCAAAAAAATAAGAAATCAGGAAGGGGGCCAACACTTTTTCACACCACTGTATATTCAAGATGGTGGACAAAATGAAAGAAATCTTGATTATAAATACTCTTGAAAACTCAGTACTGAAAAGCAAGAGTTCCCTGATCAAACTCACCTGCCTTAAACATTTTATCAAATAGACATTCTATCATACCTCCGATTAATAAGACCATCTCTGGCTCGAGTAATCTTGAAGACTTTGAGCTTATTCAGGTGTTTTTGATTAGGGCTGGAGCTAAACTCTGCAGGAAAGTGGAAAATGAAGGCCAGAGTTGAGAAGCCCTGCTGGAAAGTATGGAAAATAATTGAAAACAAAAAAGTAAAAAAAAAAAAAACACCTAAAATTGGTTTGCTGTGTGTTTTTAGAATATTTCGTTGTTAGCTTAGCAACATGCTAATGTCAAACTCTTGAATTCAGTTGCAGCACAACATTATTTGCCTCATGGAGTTTCTGCTCATGTAGAGTATTCCAGATCAGTCATTTATGAGGTTCTATTAATATATATATAATATATAATATAATATATACGGTATATTAATGTTTATTAAGGTAACGCATATTTTCTCGCATCACATTGATTCTCTCGTGTTTCGTGTTCAGAGTGCTATTTGTTCAACTGCCTGTGTGTGTACACAGTTCCAAGTCAGTAACTTCCTCGGCTGAAATTCAATTGCAGAATGATATGCCACTTTTTTTTCTTGAATGAACTGGCATGACGTGTGTGTGTCCTCCGCAGGCTCGGTTTGAGGTTCACAAGTTTGGGCTGTCGGGGTATCAGAAGCAGCAGCAGAGGGTCTTTGAGCAGGACAGAGCCATCATGCTGGGAGCCAGAGTGAGTTCAGCACACATCCACTAATCGCATGCAGCACTGCTGGGCCTCAAACATACTCAAAGAAACCCTTCTGCGGTGCTTTGTGTTCAGAAATGGCTCAGAATGCAATATATAACACAGCACAAGTATGCATTCTCGGCACTGCCACAAGGGGCGCTCTAGCAGGTGAATCGAATCTTGCAGAGAAAGTTGGTTGAACTATTGACAAGTTTACATTTAATCATACTTTTATTTGAATGTCACAGACATTTTGACCCCCCTTGCCCTTACACTTGCAATGTGTTGGCAGCAGGGTAATTATTGTAAACCTAATACCATTTAAAAAAAATATTAAAAAATTCCACATTTTTATTACTTAAAATATAAAAATGACAAAAATACAACAAAATTACTAAAACTAAACTAGAATGAAAATAGAAAATAGAAAAATAAAATTTAACTCAAAATATTAACAAAATTAATAATAGTATACCAATGTATAATCAATATATATCAATACTAGTTTGCATTTTGGGTTTGCATACCTGTGTAGAGTATGTTTCTGGCACTTTATTTTTAATCGTTGTCATAACATTTTATTATTATTTATATATAATTCTTTTTTTTTTTTTTTACAATACTCAAATGAATAAATGTTGTTGTTTTTCTCTATAGGCCCCTAAAAAGCAGTATGTTAATTACAAAGTGTATCAACAAATTATAAAAGAACAGAAGATGAAAGCCAAAGAGGAAGCAAAATCTGTAAGTACAACTTTTAAAATTTAAACAGTTGATATATTCTTACTTTTTAAAACACTTGACTACTTCTGCAGCATGTGCAACCTTTCCACTAACCTTTCCTCTCTGGGTGTTTTGTCAGGAACCACAGAAGAAAAGAAAGAAAGAAGGGAAATCAAGGTTTGTGTTTACGTTTTGAACTCAATGACATTAAAAAGTCCATCCTTCTGTTTGTCATTTAAATGAAATGGGTTGTAGTTTGTTTGTGCTTGATTGTATTAGCACAGGCTTAAGGTGTGGCCACATTAGCAAAATTGAGGGCAAATAAAAAAAGTTTGGAAATTATGTTGCGATGCGTGAAGCACAACTCTCAGAGGAGTCACTTTTAAACCAGCAGCTGTCTGTTGGTTAATGCAGTGAATCTGCGCGACCAACTGGCATGACCACGAGCAAAATCTGCATGGGGAACATTTTTGCCTACAGAATCCTATTGAATTTACTGAATTTTGGCTGTGAAATTTCACAGAGCACCTTCAGAGTCAAGATATCAGGTGTTTTTGTTTTTGTAGTGTTGCTAATTTTTGTTGTCTTTTTGACTTCCCAGGACTGAGAAAAGTAAATCGTCGTCTAGCGGAGAGCTGGGTGGACAAGTTGGACGCTTCAACAACGGAATGCTGATGTTGAGCTCCAAAGACATTCAGAAATCAAAAGTTAAAGTGAAAAGGTAACAGCGACTGAGCAGCTGTTTCTGAATCTTCAGAAAAACCGACACCATTAAAAATGCAAGAACATTTAAATAAGTATGGAATATCACATTTTGACTGGGCTGAAATTGAAATGTGCCATACTTTACCTCAGTCATTTTACATATAGAACAATTGCAATGCCCTTATTGATTATTTTTAGGTTTCTTCACTTTGGTGTATAACTCATCCCTCAGTGTATGTGCTACAGATATAAAATACACCTCAAATTATGAAACTACTTGAGGTACACTTTTCCTCATAATTTGGCAATTTTTGGGAGCCTTCTCTAAAATACCCAAATGTAAGAGAAACTACCCAGAACACCAAAGCATCCAAATGAAACCCTGCGGCTCGTGACGACACATTGATGTCCTAAGACACGAAACGATCGGTTTGTGCCAGAAACCGAACCGTATTTATATAATATTTTACCTCTAATACACCACTATGTCCAACTGTCTTTGGGCATCCAGTGCGTGAGGTGTGTACGCGCTTGTGGTGAAAGAAGGTTCTTCAGATTATAAAAAGGTAAGAAAGAGATGGTTCTTTAAAGAACCTTTGACTGAATGGTTCTTTGTGGAACCAAAAATGGTTCTTCTATGGCATCGCTTGAAGAACCTTTTGAAGCACCTTTATTTTTAAGAGTGTATACGTCACTCATTGTTTACACAGTGCACAGTCATTGTAGGTACGACGGCTAATCAAAATGGTACTTACTTGCGCTTATCCGGATTGTTCAAACTGACTTAAAACTAAAAGATTACGTTCTCTCGCGCGAACTCATTCGGGAGTGGTGACTTTCCACGTATTCCCAACTTCTGAGCCTGCTCGCCTGAAGTTATGGTTGATTGCTCTTCGGCTGGATATCAACACACCCATTAACGTAAACTACACCAGAGCGCGTACACACCTCACGCACCGGATGCCGTGCGCGCGCCCAAAGACAGTTGGGCATAGTGGTGTTTTAGAGATAAAAAATTATGTAAATACTGTTCGGTTTCTCGCACAAACCGATCGTTTCGTGTCATAGGACATCAATGTGTCGTCACGAGCCGCAGGGTTTAATTTGGATTTGTCTGTGCATGTTTTTTTTACTCTCATAGATTTTGTTACCATTGCCATGCATTATACGACTGATAGACTGCAACGGTTAAAGTTAAAAATCATCAAATGTGTTCTACTGAAGAAACAAAGTCACCTACATCTTGGATGCCCTGGGGGTAAGCAGATAAACATCAAATTTTCATTTTTGGGTGAACTATCCCTTTAAGTAGCTTGAAAAGAAACAATCATAGATGAGATACTCTGAATAAAGATGCATGGATCACGGTTTTATTGTTTATTAAAAGGGAAAGACACTGGTTTTCTTCTACACTACGTAGTAAGAAAAGAATGTCATATACAATGTATTTGATATACAAACCACAAAGACATACAAAATATCACATTAGTAAGAGGAAATGAAAACTCGAGATCACATACAGAAGAAAAGCACCGAAAACACACGCACCCACACATTAGAGTTTGCTTCGAGGATGAGGAGGATGATGATGATGGCACACAGCGCAGGGCTGTGTTCATATGTGTGTGTCTCATGTCAGGAGATCAATGGAAAGACTCTTCAGAGAAACAGCTTGTCTTTCCTTTCCAAACTCTTCTCAATTAGATAATCTGAGGGCCAAACACCTGACTAATGTACATCCACATAGGTAATATGCTGAATATAGAAAAATAAATCCTTAAACACTTGGTACAGTGGCAGATTTTCTGTTATTGGGACCGTTGAACTTTTTGTGATGATGGTCACACTCGCAGGCAGTCATATTAACCGTACAGCTATATAGCAAACACCTCAAGACCATTTCATTTTGTGCGCTTTCAAGAGAATCATTTGTTCAGTATGTCCTTGTTTCTTGAAGAAAAACCAATGTAATTCATCTGTGCTTACTTTTGATGGGTGTTTCCTCAACTTTGGCCACATTTATGCCCCAAGGATTATGATTTTACCTTTGTTAATGATGAGTCATCATTGTAATTTTACAAGCCTTCATTTACTCTTTGCTACTTTTAAATTCCATTTACACAGATTTTTATTGAGTTAGCCTTTTCCCAGACCCAGACTTTTGATCTTGAATAAAAAATTTAAAAAAAACACTGAACCAAAGATTAATAGAAGTTATACCATGGTCTGTCTGAATACTGGATTCTGATTGGCTAGCAAGTATGCATTACAACTGTTTAATGCACAGGTAGTTCCAAGTCAGTTTAATCACCGTTACATATTAATGGTCAATTGATGCACATAAACCCACACACATTGTTCGCGCACAAACACACACACACACACACACACACACACACACAGAGAGAGAGGTCGGAGATCGCAGATTGCGCTGCATACATACAGAAACTTGTCAACTCTTCCCCATGGCTTTTATTAATAAAATAGCCTAGATACTAGATCACTACATTATATTCCTCAGCAACGAGGTGGTAAAATCGCTGTTTTTGAAGTAACTAAACATAGCTTTATCTTTTGTAGAGAGACAAACGTCTCTCTCTCTCTCTCTCTCTCTCTCTCTCGATCGATCGATCGATTGATAATTAATTCAAATAAATGCTATAATTCATTCAAATACATGTGATCTTACTGCACTCAACTCTGATTTGAAGTGGGCAGAATGCTGGCGCTTATGAGTCATAACTGGCAAAAACTGTCATTTTTATCCTTCTGGTCAAATATTATGCTGCAAACATTATTAACAGCTTTAATTCGTCAATGCTGGCAAATGACCACGGTATAAGCAGGATAATGCACAGCTATCTGTTCATTAAACAATTTTAATGCACTTTGTGTCTGGTGGTTCTTGTTTAATGCACAGCTAGCCGTGCATTATCCCTTACTTTATTGTAACAGTTGTTTACATGTGAGAAGTGAAAAAATTAAGTAAAATTAAAGTCAATGTCAGTTTATCAGTGTTGAGGTAAGTTTCTTTTAAAAGTAATGCATTACAATATTGCATTACTCCATAAAATTTAACTTAGTTACGTTTTATGGAAAGTAATCCATTACGTTACTTTTGCATTACTTTTTGTCACCTGAGCTGGGCTTAATTTTGAATAACAAAAAAACCCCAAAAGTTATATTTTTGGTAACTGTAAAAGCCCTTTCCCACCAAAAGTGAAATTAAAAAGCCTAAGGCTGAAGGAAGTGTCTCTGACTTTGCACCTCACTCCCAATTTCTCTCAATACGGGGACAGAGAAGAGAGCTGTTAGTGAATAAATGGGAAAACTATGTAACTTGCGTTACTTATTTGAAAAAGTAACTTGGACATTTTCTATTAAATTTAAAAGTAATGCATTACTTTACTAGATATAAAAATAAAAAAAAAGTAATCTGATTACGTAACTTGCATTACTTGTAATGCGTTACCCCCAACACTGGCCATTCTAAAATGTTTCAAATGTCATTTCCATTTCTGACGAGATGGAAATTACATTTGTTGGTTCAAAAATGACAAAAGTTCTGAAAGTTCACAGGGCAAAAGGTGACCATAGTTGAAGAAACACCCTGATATGAAGTTTTAAGTTGGTTGACATCCAGTCTGAGTGAAAACACACCACATTCCAAAGCAATGTCTCTAATTTTGGCAGATTTGTGTGAATGAGGCACAGGACGAGACGTTAATTTTCTCAGCCTAATGAATATTTAAGACTGTGAGAAACTGGAAAAGTAAGGAAAATTATTCATGTCCAAGATCTGGATATTTTAGGCTATGGCAGTTGGTATGACAGTTTAAATAAATTCAGTTAGGCAGGAATTGCAAGTTGACCTCTTCAATAAATATACACATCCTTTCTCCCATGATTCTGGGTCATATCCATAGTTAGCTTAAGAATTATCTTACTGTACAGTTGGTTTATTATCATACATATACAATGCACTCTCTCAAGTTCTCATGTCAGCATTATTCCAATCTCAACAAACTGTTTTTTGAGTGCATTTTGTTTCATATTGAGTACAAGATCAGTGTTTCTATTATCTACATTGACATAAACTTTTAAATATACTTTAATACAAACAAAAAATCAATTGTGATATTTAAAATGACACTGTAAAAAAAAAAAAATCAGCGAGATAGATCCTTTTGGACAGACGGCAGTTTTGGCAGGCGTCACCCACAGAATAAACTGGATTTAAAGGAATGCTCACAGTTCAGCTTTAGCTGTTCACCCGTTTCAGTCACATGACTTTCCGGCTCATCATCCATAATTATGACCATTGGCAGCCCATTAGCAAATATTGGCTGTGAAATGAAAACACAAGAGATACAATATATTTAATCCACATTACCTATTTGTATATCAGTGCTCTCCATATACTGGCATTACATACAGAGATTAAATATATAAATGACTATGAAAGTTACATTTATTAGGGCTAACCTGAGATCTGTAAAAATGTTTTCTGGTACTTTGTATGGATCAAAGCCATTGATGGCTGTATGTCTGTATTTATCGCCATTACTTTGCCAGCTGATGGTCATAAATATGGTGGATGAGGCGAAAAAAGTACATATGGACAGCATATGTGGCATGTTGGCAGTTACCACAGACAATAATTGAACTTGGCACTTTTACAGTACAATGGAGGTCTATAGGGCGAAATGTTCTGAAGGGTCAAGAAGTGGAAATATGCAGCTAAAGCACTTGTACAAATTCTTCCCTACTAAAATTTTATCAGATGAAAATTTATGATTTTTAGCGAAAAAGTAAGCATGAATATCCACTTCTAACCCTATAACCGTTTCGGGGGCATAAATAGATCCAACCTGAAAATGTACGAGTGAGATAGTAGAAACTCATATGGATTAGTCACCAATTTGCCAAAATGTAAAATAGTTAGAAACTGCCATGAGATTGTGTCGGTACTTGTGTTGGTATTTTACTGCTAAAAGTTCACATTTGTTTCTGTGATTTATACTTGAAATGCCGTCATAGTAGTGTAAAGATGTCAATGAATGACCTGGAACAACATTCTCAGTTGTCCCAAAGAGACAATGGCCCTGACTGAACCCAGAACATTCCTTTAAGCGCAGCTTTTTACATTTTACCACTCCTTCTTCTTTTCTTTTTTTTTTATCGCACTTATTTAGTGCCAGTACCTGCTCCGTTTTAGTTTGGTACTCCTGACAGCAAAGCACTCACTGTGAGATAAAAGCATCTGCTCAAGCTATTTACATTAATTACACTCTTCATAGAAACGCATTATAAATATCAACAACATCCCATGCTTTACATCACCAATGGGTTATTTTCTGTTTCCATAATCCCGTGAGTTAATGTCTGGACAGGATAATAAACAAATAAAATATCTTTCATTTATCTCTCATTTCTCCCTGAAACCACTGTATTTTGAACAGAGGTATAAACTGAACATAGGCTTGTATCTCCTGTTGCAAGGTCCATATGTGAATCCTCATAGCATTTAATGTGACCAGTTTTATGAGAATAAAAGCGCTGTTATGGAGTTATGTAGCTTTTGGGGGTTTTAACTCAAAGCTACGTTATCAGAAAATAATTCCACACAACAAAAACTTGGGCAGATTGCAACTCTGCGTCTACGCTGTATTCCTGTTTCATTCATGTCATCACACTACTTAATACAAATTCAATATAATGAATGTGTAACTCATGCGTGCTTCACTGCTTTGACCATATTTACAGCTGTACAACATGCAAACGCGATCTTTTCTCCCGACTACAAGTTATGACTTTGTATTTCGACATCAGAATCTAAAAAAGCGTTAAAGGGCGTGGCATGGAAATAATACTGATTGAACCATGAAGTGATAATTTACTTGTATTGAGGTGTATGAAGCTCGAGTCTGTCATGTATTTAAAGTCGAAGTGTGTAATTTTTGCATCACTAAATACATTTACAAAAAATAGTGACTGTTTTCAAACAGGTTTCCCGACCACTCATTTGTCATTGGTCAGAAATACAGATAGCCCCGCCCTAAACTCTCACTACTGGTTGAGTCGTTGCTATGGGTAGTTCAAACAAACAGAGCGATGTTTTGAATCGGTGTTTACACTTTTCTGTGAAATCAACCTAAAATGGCTTACAATTAATTACCTCTGCATATTAAGCTGAGTCAGGAGAAAATTACACACTTCAACTTCAAGACTCTTAAAGGGATAGTTCACCCAAAAATGAAAATTTTATGTTTATCTGCTTACCCCCAGGGCATCCTATATGTAGGTGACTTTGTTTCTTCAGTAGAACACAAATGAAGATTTTTAACTCAAACCGTTGCAGTCTGTGAGTCATATAATGGAAGTGAATGGGAATCATGGCTTTGAGAGTAAAAAAACACATACACAAACAAAACCAAATCAGAGGTAAAAAACGATATAAATACTGTTCAGTTTCAGACCGATCGTTTTGTGTCTTTACACATCAATGTATCGTCACGAGCCGCAGGGTTTAATTTGGTTTTGTTTGTGTATGTGTTTTTTGACTCTCGAAGCCGTGATTCTCATTCACTTCCATTATAAGACTGACAGACTGCAACGGTTTGTGTTAAAAATCTTTGTTTGTGTTCTACTGAAGAAACAAAGTCACCTACATCTTGGATGCCCTGGGGCAAGCAGATAAACATAAAATTTTCATTTTTGGGTGAACTATCCCTTTAAGGAATATGTTGGTCACAGTGTAAGGAGACCTCAGAGTTGAGATTCTGGCTAAATATTCACAACTGTGGCTCATATAAAGCACCAAGGCTGAGTCTACTTGGCGGTGAGGGCACAGTGTATCTCCAATGGCAGGTATTATGTTTTAGTGCTGTTTGCTAAGACAATTGTGCATACGTTAAGTATTACACTTCAGCATGTAACTCATCCAGTACTGTTTGTGCTACGATCATTGTTTTGTTTTTTTCCTCAAATTTTGCAGCTAATTCAGCAGAAGTGTGATATTAGCAATAAGATTTACAATTTTACTTGTGGAACTATGAACTGAAGAGACTGTAAACTTCACCATTATCTGACGCAGGGCTTTTGGCTTGACCGGGACTTTTACAATCCCAGCACCCCAGATTCATAGTCTGAGTGATGATATTTCTGAGGGCTTTTGAAGCACATTAAAGGTGAGTAAACCTGAGATTTGTGTAGCATGTGAGATTAACCTGAAACATTTTCAAATTCACTTTTAGTCTCACAGTTGTTTGATATTGGTTGCGTTTGATCACTCTGTTCCATCGCTAACATATCAAATGGCTAATAAATTGGTTTTAATCCAAATATGTTTTTGAAACTGTGCTATCTTTCGTTGGAGGTATGAAAAAGAGGCATAACTCTACTTCAATGTGCTTTTGGGTCCGACTCCAGTTTTGGCCCCCGTGGGGACATTGCGGTTTGCTTTTCTGTAAACATGGGAATGATTTGTAAACACTGAAATGCAAATCGCCCATATGACCATGAGGGGAAAAATATTATTAACATTAGCATTATATGTCAGTGCAGTCTAAGAGCAGAGCACTGATTTGTTTAACAAGAAAGGTCTGGCTCGTTCTTATTGGTCCAAGATGATCACATGATGCTCTTTGGGACTTCCAGACCTGTGATTAGAGTCACCTGTGAAAAAGACAAATTTCAATCATTAATGTTGATAAATGTGATGTGCTGATGATCACTAGGCATGGGAATCTGATTCATATTATGATTCACCTTAAATGATTCTATTTCCAAATACAAGATTCAAATGTTACGAAAACTGTTTCAGGTATGTTTGTTCATTTCTATCATCTGTTTGATCTCAGCACTGTTCTCGTTCCTTCATATGCATTTGGCTAACCACCAATAAGGAAACGGTCTGTAAAAAGCGTTTCACATGTACGGGGTGAGCGGGGCACAAACACGGGGTTAATTGTAACACTACAAGATTTAAACATTTCCACACGCTAGCATAAAAAAATGTCCTATTATTTCCTTGCCATATCATCTCTATATAGAGAAAAAAGGTGCCAAAGTTCAAAAATCTTTTGAAGATATTGCTGAACATTTATTTAACCATTGCAAAAGTAAATTTCTGACAGAAGTACATTTGTCATCTTGGTTTTTAGTGTTTATTTCAAATGAGACACATCTGTTTATTTTTACAATTATTTTAATCTCCAAACTGTTTTAGAGAGTTCTGCTTCGCTTCTTATGCTTTGCTAAAAAACGTGTTGGGTTACGCTCCCCTCTATACACAGAAAGGTCATGAATGCATTTTCTGCACTGAACCCCGCGATGAGTTTAACAATACACGCAGTGCAGATTACAGTTCACCGGAGTGAGCTGTTTCAAGTTTTTATGGACATGTTTCATATTTTTAATGTCTGTAATCAAATAAATTAAAACGTAAATATTAGTAGTGAAATGTTACAGTTGTACTATAAAATAAAATGGTTATTTTTCTTAAATACTAAATTTCTGCCATATTAAACTTTTAATTAAAGGGGTCATATGATGTTTCTAAAAAGAACATTATTTTGTGTATTTGGTGTAATGAAATGTGTTTATGCGGTTTAAGGTAAAAAAAAACAACATTATTTTCCACATACTGTACATTATTGTTTCTCCTCTATGCCCCGCCTTTCTGAAACGCATGCACCAAGAGCTTGTAACACTTCAAAGAGAAAGGAAAAATTGAAATCGCATCATATGACCCCTTTAAGATTAAGCTTAAAGTAATGTCAATTGTTTTTTGATCTCAAATATTTTGGTGGGTTGTGAAATAGATTATACTTGTCTAGGTGGGTCGTGGATAGGGCTGGGACAACAAATCGATGCATCGCGAATCGAGATATGATTTTGCATCGATTCTGAGATTTTCCGAAGGCATCGCGATTCTCTCTTGAATCGATTCTGAGCTTAGTTTTTAACAGCAGATGGCACTGCGTGCTTTAGAAATAGCCGTATTCTGCTTGCTTCCAGTTCCAGTTTAGGTTCACACACCATTTGAACCTAAAATAATCATTCATAAAGTTTGAAAAGGTTGAAGCGAATTACAAGGATGTTTACAGTGGGCAGTTTACGTTAATCTCGCATCATAAAAACATAAAAGCCGATGTGCAAGTACATTTAACCACTTACATTACTCAGCCGAACGCACAAGCGCTCTTCTTCGTGAGCATTTGAGTGTG
>NW_015539890.1:152757-161536 GCF_001515605.1 Sinocyclocheilus anshuiensis | reverse complement strand
TTGAAGCGAATTACAAGGATGTTCACAGTGGGCTGTGTTTACGTTAATCTCACATCATAAAGCATAAAAGCCGATGTGCAAGTGCATTTAACCACTTACATTACTCAGCCGGACGCGCAAGCGCTCTTCTTCGTGAGCATTTGAGTGTGCGGTTAAAAACTAGCCTAGAGCGCCATCTGCTGTTAAAAACTAAGCTCAGAATTGATTCCAGAGAGAATCACGATGCATTCCGAAAATCTCGGAATCGATCCACGAATCGCGATGCATCAATTTATTGTCCCAGCCCTAGTTGCGGAATGGAAAAGTTTGGGAACCCCTACACTAGAATATCGCACGGCTGGACAAGGCTTTCAGCCAATCAGATCCGAGGACCAGAAAGAACTGTTGTATATACTGTATATATATATATCATTTAAGTAGGCCTATGAATCATTACATAATTATTAAAGCAGAAATATTTAAAAACCAAGTGTTTTTTTATATTTCAATTTATTAATTTTGCTTGTAAATGTCTCCTTGTAAAACTTTATTAAAGTAAAGAAATGTTTGATCAATTTTCATTGCTTCCCTAAAAGTTTTAATGAGCTCCTACATTTTTCAGCTTAGGATAACATTTGTGGTAAAACATTTAAAAAATCTGAACATGCCAGAAGAATCTAGACGTTTGGTAAAGCAACTTGAAGGTCATGAGAATGATTCAGAATAAGAAACAGCTCTGGATTCCCAATGCTACCGATCACTGAGTATGTTAAAGCTCAGTGTGGATCAGCTGCTCACCTGGACATTGCGGTTGAGGCTAACTGCGGGCATGAACACACCCTCCAGGTTCTCGAAAGCCACGGGTCCATGCTGCTGTTTGTTGATGAAGAAGGTCAGAGTATGTTTCGTCAGGTCTAACAGAATCCCCACAGTTGAACCCTTTGTGATGCCACCCTCAGCCCTGCAAGAATCACAGAGAAGAGGAAGGAGACAAATCAGAATCAGAAAGAGCTTTATTGCCAAGTATGTTTGCACATACAAGGAATTTGTTATAGTGTCACAAGCTTCCAGTACACGGAGACAACAATAACACACAGATAATAAAAATGAGATGTGAATAAAATACACATGCATAAATATAAACCACAAAAAAAGAATAAATTGTATGTACAGGTGTGCTATAGATGGAGTAGGAATAGAATAAAATAAAATAAGTTGTAGGGATGTACTAGGGTTTAGGGTGATAAATAAGTATAAGGTTATTGCACATACTGTACTATAATTGCACAATGGGAGAACATTAACTGTTCATGAGGTAGATTGCCTGGGGAAAGAAACTGTTCTTGTGCCTGGCTGTCCTGGTATTCGGTGCTCTGTAACGCCGACCAGATGGCAAAAGTTCAAAAAGGAGATGGCTTGGATGTGATGGATCCAGAGTGATTTTCTGAGCCCTTTTCCTCACTCTGGATGTATACAGTTCTTGGAGGGTAGGCAGGGGGGCACCAATAATCCTTTCAGCAGTCCGAACCGTTCTCTGTAGTTTTCTGATGTCTGATTTTGTAGCTGAACCAAACCAGACAGTTATTGAAGTGCACAGAACAGACTCGATGACGGCTGAGTAGAACTGTTTCAGCAGCTCCTGTGGCAGGTTGAATTTCCTCAGCTGGCGAAGGAAGTACAACCTCTGCTGGGCCTTTTTAACAGTGGAGTCAATGTGAGTGTCCCACTTCAGGTCCTGAGAGATGGTGGTGCCCAGGAACCTGAATGACTCCACTGTCGTTACAGTGGTTTAGCAGATTTAAGTTTATGCCTGTAAGTCGGTATAAGATGAACCAGGCAGTGGTCAGAGAGTCCTACAGCTGATTTCCCCGTTGATTCTGCGTCGTGATCTGCTCTGAACAGCTGAAAGCCCGGGAGACTCAACACGCTGTCCGGAATGGCGTCATTCAGCCAGGTTTCCGTGAAACACAGAGCAGCAGAGTGTGAAAAATCCTTATTTGTCCGGGAGAGCAGAAGAAGTTTGTCCATTTTGTTGGGTAGAGAGCGGAGATTCGCCATATGGATGCTGGGCAACGGCGTTCTGAATCCGCGCTTCCTGAGCTTCACGAGCACGCCGGCTCTCTTCCCTCGTCTGCGCGTCCTGAAGCGCTTGATCAGCGCAGCAGCTCCGCCGACAACAATGTCCAGCAAAACGTCCGAATAAACGAAATCCGGTAGAAGATTGTGTGGTGTGTTCTGCCGAATGTTCAGCAGCTCATCCCTGGTAAAACTGATCGTGTTTGAGAAACAAAAAACAGGAAAAACTAACAAAAACAGTACAAACACTGGAGAGCCAAACACTGAGGCTGCCGTCTGCGGCGCCATCGCTGCTATTAGATGAAGTGAATCAGCGACACAGGATACACAGGAATGTTTTGATCCAAGATCTCTCTGGGCAGATATGAGAAGGATGCAGGAAATTGAGAATTTGGAGTAGAGCTGGATCAGAGAAACTGTGCTATGACTCCACTTTACTCACAAATCCAGTATGTATGTTACTTCTGAATCACAGCAATGCTAATATTCAGTTTGACAGGATGACTGCAAGTGTGATATCACCTACTTATATTTATAGAGTAGTGAAGAAAAATTCAACAGCTCATAGACATTTTAAAAGAAACATGTTGAGGAATACAAGGGAAGCCTCTACATATCATGGATGTCTAAACATTGGCCCTGTTTCCACCTGTTATTAAGGTTCAGTTCACCAGGGTTTTAGTCAATAATTTAATACAATAAACAGTATTGTAAACAGACGCTCAATCATGTTTGCTTGATGCGCAAGAACCAATGAGGTTAGTTCTTACGTGTCATGTGAGCACGTTTGAGCTTCGGCAAGAGCCAGTGAGATTTGTTCTTACACATCAAGCAAGCACAGTTACATTTCTGTTTACTATACTTGATATGCTGTATGTAAGAAAGTAGATTAATGTTTATATGTGAATAAATCTGTTCATCATATAAAGTGACATCTCTCTTCAATGTAGCGCATCGATTCGCTACAGGAGAATTTTGTTCACCCCCCGGAGCCGTGTGAGGCACTTTTTATTATGGATGGATGCGCTTTATTTCACTTCTTTTGGACTGATGCATGCAACACCCGCTGACTGCCATTAAACAGCTTGGAAGGTCAAAGACAATTTTTAATATAACTCCGACTGGATTCGTCTGAAAGAAGAAAGTCATATACACCTAGGATGCCTTGAAGGTGAGTAATTCATGGGCTAATTTTCATTTTTGGGTGAACTAACCCTTTAAGTTGTTTGGAACAACTTGAGGGTGTGTACTTTTTTATTTGTTTTTTTGGGGGGGTTAATTATCCCGTTAACATGCATTTCAAATACACCTTATGTGACTCCTTGTGTTCAGATTTTTTAAAGCCATTCCTCTCATATTTTGTCACAATCTGCATCACTGTCTGTGTCGTTTCTCATTAAAGCTATGGTGTGAACTTCTCTATACTTAAGAATTACTATGATTATTAAAACTTTATAGTCAATGTTATAGTTATCCTTGGTGTGAATGGGTCTTAACTTGAATGTGCATGCTGCACTCAGCAATGAAAATGACATAGAGCGTTATATGTTTCCACCTGTTTTTAGTGCTGACCACTTGTGAACAGATCACCAAAAATGCATCTCAATACAAACAGAACCATTGAGTTTCTAGAACATTTTCTTATCTAACAAATATCACAAAGCTGATAATACTAGAACTATTACTAGCAAAGTTCTACATAAGTGACTCTACAAACTACTTTCACCTGAATGGTTTACCTGCTTACAGCCTCTGGGTGATGAAGGGAGAAGAGAATAAAAGAAACATGCTGGGAAAACGAGACATCTTAAAAATCTATAAAATATTTTTTTTTAAAAGAGAAGAGGAAAAAACTTCAAAAGAGTATTATGGATCCAAGACGTAGAAGTAGAACAAGCTTGGCTTCAGGCTACATTAAGTAGGTTACATACGAAAGGCACAGATTTCAGGGACTGTTAAGTGTAACACTAGCAGTACTGTTGGCGTGTCCTCGCGGTCACCTCACTATCAATAAACGGAGGCAGCATTTAAATCCTTGCATTAGTATTCAAGTGTTATAATCAGCCTGTCCTTCATACTCTCCAGAGGACACTGCATCAGCATAACTGTGACATACACCATGTGTACATGCACTATAATCTACAGTATATCCTAATCAACCCTTTATACTGAAACTGTTTATAATGCTCCACAACTATGAAAATATTCCAACATACTGTAATATGATGTATTCATCATCAGCATAGTCTGAACTATCACAGACATGTGTGTTGTTGTCTTGCCTATCTTGCTCTTCCACTTATAATATTTTAGCAAGTTTACATCTATGTATTTTGCAGATGCTTTTTCTAAGAGGCTATTCACACATAATGCATTTTGCTTTGAAAAACGTGAGACGTGGATATTGGAATAGTGGAAAAATGCAATGTTCCGAAATGCGTTTCTTAACAATAGAACTTATTTTAACTTAAGCGCTGCATTTTAGTATGCCATGTTATGCGCAAGAAGCGCAAAAGACACAAAACATGATTGCAATGATCAAACACGTCCATCTAGTGCTTGTTTACATAGAAAAACAATGGGAATATAGTGGAACAGAAAAACATGTTCTATGCGAACAGTCCATTAAATTGCATTTAAGGTACACGTTTTATTAGTTCTTGCTGAATGGGAACTGAAGCCATAACCTTTGGAGTTGCTAGCATCATGCTCTACTGTTTAAGCTACAGAAAAACTGTACAGTAATTTAATGAACACATTAATTTTCATTTATGTCCTTAACATAAAAGAATGAGATGAATCCAGGCTTCTTTTAATGTTTTCATAATGTTATAAAATCTATAGTAATTAAAATCTCCTCCTTGCTTCAAAAATGTCTGTAGCAATTAGAGTTCATCTCTCAACTTTCAGAGTTTGCTTCACATTTAGTTGTGATACCATGCATAAATAAGTGATTTAAATCCATATTATTCATAGTTTTAAATTCAGATGTAGTTATTTGGGTTTATTTTTCCCTAATGTTTCCCATGTGCACATAAAAACAACATTCCTTCACCCAAAAATTAAAATTCTATAATTTACTCATTCTCAAGTCTTTCTTGAAGACATTCTTTCATCTTTAGGACACAAATAAACATACTTCTCACATCATTTTTCCCTATGATGTTTCTGATGTCTTTATGAAGTTTATAGACATCGACAGCAAGTACAATTGAGCAGCCGTTGACCATATTTGACGTGCTCTATGTGTGTACTGATCAAAGTTTATTAATATAAAGCCTAAATTAAACTCTTCATCATGTAAAGTGATTGTTTGTTCAGAAGACTTGGATTAAACCACTCAATTCATATGGATACTTGTCTGTATTCACCTTTTCCAGCTTGACAATTTTGGTTATGTGGACTTTCAGTGAATAGACAAAAATGATGTGTTGGACAGATGGTCCCTTCCTGTCCAAGAGGTGGTGCCTGTCCAAAATAATGTGGACCAAATCTGTCAAAAGCCCAGCTTGCAAAATTGATCACCACCCTAGAAAAATTAAGATGCGTACCTGTTGGTGTGGGAGTTGTTGTGCATGAACCAGGAGCGATTGTTGTCCACATACATGGCCCAGGCCTTATCGTCCTTCCCTAGCATCATGTCCTTCATCGTATTAATCCGTGCCACACCGAATGCAGGGTCGGGGTGGTTGTCATAGCGATCCACACTAAGTTCCCAGTAATGCACGCCCTTGGAGAAGGCAGCCGTCCCGAGCACCACGCGATCATCGTAACTGTTACAAGTCACAGTCTGGTTTTCATTAGATAGGACAATGTCTCTGTGAGCTGACGTAGGATCAAAGGTGAACCATGCCACTGCAGAGGAAAGATCAAATAAAGTTTGTGAAAGCCAGAATAATCCAGTGTGGTTCAAAAACATATTTGCAGTTAAAGAGGTTAATCAATAAAAAATTCTAAGATTAATCAAAATAGAATCTCACAGCATTTGACTGACATTACTGTACACTGTATATGACAATAGTTAATGCTGTTTCTCAAACTGTTTGTGCAACAAAAAAAAAAAGTCCAATGTAAAAAGTGCACCAAATTTAAATTCCACCATTTTCTTTGTGACTTAAAAGGCTTTTTCTGTTTAGTTTTCTGTTAAGATTTAAAAAACAGAGCCAAGGGATTTTTAGGACAGTTATATCTGACAGATAAAAGGATCGTTTTATGTGTGATATTCCCAGAAAAAAAAAAATTTAGTAACGATATAAAAGAGGTTAAGTTTAGCCATCATAATTTGCTGATCATACACATAGCTACACATATTCACTCCTGCAGCGACACATGAATTATTAAAAGAGCTGAAGGAATGAAATATTGAAGCTAGTATGCAGAGGGCCTGTAAGGCAAATCTAGCATCAAACCCTAATAAGTCCTGTGTTAATTAAACATCTCCTGTAGGTTCCCTGGTTTATGTAGTTTTGCAAACAGCAATCTAGAACCTGCCACTGTAACTATAACTGGGGTCTTAATTCTAACAGTCTTCTATTGGTGCAAAACTTAAAAGCCAGTCACAGGACTTAAATATACACCTATAAATAAATACAATAAATATAAATAATGATCTTTTTTTTCCATAAACATTTATACATTTTAATCTAAATCTTAACATTGAAAAAGTTAATATACATAGTTAATGTGTGTGTTAATTTACCCCTGTTCCCACTGGCTTCTCAATTAGGGAAAAGTGTTTTTATGCCCTTCAAAGTGATTTAAGCGTGTATGCCATTTTGCTAAATATGAAATGAATTCTAAAATCCTCAAGAAAAGATTGTTTTGCCATCTTTTATCACATTCCAAGCTATAAACATGAGTTAGCCATGTTTATTCACGGTGAACACTGTAGATATGTTGTTAAAAGTTAAGAAATACATAGAGTATAGTAAAATTGTACAAGTTCTATTCACAAGATAAAAGAACAGTTCACCCAAACATGAAAATTTGCTGAAAATGTTCTCATCCTCAGATCATCCAAGACCTTCATTGGAACAAATTTGGGGAAATGTAGCATTACATCACTTGCTCATCAATGAATCCTCTGCATTGAATGGGTGCCGTCAGAATGAGAGTCCAAACAGTGAAAAAGTCTGTCCCGTTATCCTCTCTTATCAAAATCCACTGAAATATTTGTTTAGAACAATTTTTGACTGTTTTTGCTTGTAAACGATGCTTGAACTGTGCTGCATTTTTTTCTCTTGATTCAGACAAGATGACTTTTTTTCAATGGAGAAAGCAATATTATGGATAGATGACTCATATTTTAGCAAAAGCTTGTAGTTAAAAAGTCTTAATGAGGGATTTGTTTCTTACAAACACGCAACTTTTTGGTTCACAAGACGTTAATTGATGGACTGGACTCATGGTGTTTGCTTGATGTTTTTATCAGCTTTTTGGACTCTCATTCTGACGGCACCCATTCACTGCAGAGGATCCATTACTGAGCGGTGTAATGCTAAATTTCTCCAAATCTGTTCCCATGAAGAAACAAACACATCTTGTATGGCCTGAGGGTGAGTAGGGAGATGGTGAGTTTTTGGGTTAACTATTCTTTGAATATTGAGTAACTTACATCAAATTCACACAATATAGTGCATTTGTCTACTACTGCTCAGCCATAGAAAACAGTTTCCAAAAAAGCTACAGCAGAGTCAGTGTTTTTGAACAAATCAGTTGTGTGAATGATTCAATGACTCACTCATATAGAAAGTCACTCTGTTGGTTCAACATTAACTTGCAGAAGTGGAATGGAGTGGTACAAACAGTGAAAAGTCTCTGTATTTATATTTATATTGGTATAAATATCAGCATTTTTGAAATAACACTCAGTCAAATGAAGTCCCTATGAGACTATAAGTCTCTACGTCTACATAGAGTCTACGTAGGATGTTTGATCAGTAGAGTAGCTAAAAAGTAATGAAAGTAGTTTTCCTATAAAACACTCATTAAAGAGATGCATCCACAGCAGGGTTCCACAGAGGAAAGGGAATGTATAATGCGAAAGCTGTGTGAATGAGCGTCATAGATAGAAAAGAAGCTTTAAGAACTCTCAGAGACCCTATTAAAGGTGAATGAAAGAAACTGTGTGAAGAAGCAGACGACCAAAACACCCACCATCAGACGTTTTCAAAACAACAACTTTGCTGTACGCTCCCACTCCAGCAGAGTTGTACGCTTTGACTCGAGCGTTGTATGAACTGTTGAAATGAAGGCCGTCCACTGTACAGATGGTCTCTTTCCCAACATAGACTTCCTAAAACATGGACAGGGAAAGAGGAAAAAAGCCGACAAGGTGTAAGGTAAAAATAGAAAGCATCTGGTAAAACATGATCTCATGTAAGATAAGATATGACAACACTGCACGTTTATCATGGATGATAAAATAAGCTGCAGATTTCTGAAAGAGAAGCAGAGACTTTTAAGCATTTCAAAAACAAGATAACATAAAAAGCTTCCTGCAACCCTACTTTGGAAAAGCAGTTTGGAAGATTTAATGGCACAGAGTTAACTGGTCTGAATTTTCAAGCTTTAAGTGGGATTCAAACCAACTTCAACTTCAAAAATATCTTAATTTGTGTTCCGAAGATGAACGAAGATCTTATGGGTTTGAAACAACATGAGGGCGAGTAATTAATGACAGAATTTTCATTTATGGGTGAACTATCCCTTTAAAGACCGCAAC
>NW_015539890.1:152068-152387 GCF_001515605.1 Sinocyclocheilus anshuiensis | reverse complement strand
AAACCTCAAATCAGGCCATAAAAAAATTATTTAAATCGTGCCTTCGGCGCTTTTTACTTCATGTACGAACCGAACGGAGCAGTTATCAGACTGAAGCGTAGTTTATAAGCGGCGCACAGAGTACACCAGCGTGCTCGAGAAGTGTGATAAGATTTGCGCGAGCCATTCCTATCGCAAAGCTGATGGTTAAATATGTGATCTATTTGAATTATTTAGAGAAACAGCCACTATAAAATGCTATGGAGAAAGTCGAACATTATCTAAAAAAGGCAAATAAACTAAAAAGACTGATGAAAAGAGGAGGAAAGTCTTGAACCAG
>NW_015539890.1:148136-148685 GCF_001515605.1 Sinocyclocheilus anshuiensis | reverse complement strand
GGGAAAGAGGAAAAAAGCCGACAAGGTGTAAGGTAAAAATCTGGTAAAACTGGTAAAACATGATCTCATGTAAGATAAGATATGACAACACTGCACGTTTATCATGGATGGCTGCAGATTCTGCAGATTTCTGAAAGAGAAGCAGAGACTTTTAAGCATTTCAAAAACAAGATAACATAAAAAGCTTCCTGCAACCCTACTTTGGAAAAGCAGTTTGGAAGATTTAATGGCACAGAGTTAATGATTGTCCCTTTTTAACCCAGCGCTAGATTATATTTAACCCAGCATTCTTTAGAGTGTAGTGTCAGTTGCTAGTGCACATCTTCTTGAGGCCAGAGGAGTGAGGTTTACCTGCACAGTTCTTACTAGCTGGCCTCCTTTAAACCTCACTCTTGTCCGGGTCACGGCACCAATGTCACTGGTTCTACTGGCACCGCTCCAAATGGGATATAAATTAGCACCAATTCGCTTAGAAGGCTAGCATTTCATTGCATCCCAGACTAGCTTGCATCCATTAAACAAATATCAACAGGGGCGTAGTTTGTGGGG
>NW_015539890.1:131019-147906 GCF_001515605.1 Sinocyclocheilus anshuiensis | reverse complement strand
CTAGAATTTATCACGTTTTATTGTAGGCTTATTTATTGTGTAAAATTTAGTCTAACTTGTTGTAGAATTTATATTATATAATCTGTTAAGGGAATAGATGTTTCCCTATAGATTTATATTACAACTGTGGCATGTTGTAGCTATTGGTTTAAAATGTGCAGGCGGTTGTTTCTTCATAACAAATGCTATACTGATTAATTAAAAAAGTCATTGATAGCACAAAAGATCATTTCACAAAAATAAATATATAAGCAAACAAACAAATAAATAAACCTTATGAGTGAGCATGAGCCGGGACTCTACTAAAACAGTTCACACTTCAACCCCCCCAATGTTCAAACCAAAACTACGCCCTTGAATATTAAATCATGTTCATGACTGAGAAACTAAACGCTATTGGCTATTTTTTTAAAAAGGGAACAAGCTCTTTAAAAAAGTCCTGCCCAAAAGTCTTGATTCAGTACGAAACATATCAGCACAAGAATGAAAACTGTGCATATGAGTTGATTTTATTCAGAGTACAAAATGATTAAGAGATTTCTTTGTTTTCCTGACTGCTGAATGATCTCAGTGTAGAAGTAAAAATGTTGTAGATGTACCCGGTAAGACCCGCTATTCCCGTCATCCAGCTCCAGCACGTAACCCTCTACAAGCAGGGCTTGGACAGTAGTTATCCTCCAGGCCAGAGTGGCGCTGTTGTTCCGCATGCAGCATTTTTCCAACTGCAACAGCGGTGCAGGAGGCACTGTGGAGGTCTCCGCTAAAAGACAAAAATATTAACAGAGTACGCATTTAAGCACTGACTGTCATACACTGAAGCATCACAAGTTTAAACGGGGTAATCATGGAGTGACATGCATGGGAATAAGCACTTCCTGAAAGTCACTGGTGCCAAACAGAGGATAAGGGGCTGTGAGTTTGGGAGGGGTCGAGTATTGTAGGGAAACAGTTTGTAGCAGCTCTGAAATACCTCCTGTGCTCTCCTCCTCTTTCTGGTCACCTGCGTGCATTTGTTTCAATAAAGCAGCCTCCTGACCATCTGAAAGATGATATCGGACAAAGCAGGTGTTGCATGTGTGAGTCTAGAGGTAAAACTGTGGGGATCATTTGCCTCTGAAACTGGGAACGATGGAATTTATTTTTTGGATTGTGTAGCCCAATTATTATTTGACAAGATGTGAATTTGAGTTTGCAAGATTGGTTTTATTTCCCAAAACTGGTTTAATTGCCATTTTTGAAGCTGTTGTTTACTAGTCCAGATTCTAGATACCACATTCTATATGGAAAAACAAGAATCTCATTGCAACAAATTCATATTATATTATTAGCTTTATTACAGTGAACACCAGCATTTTTTTTTTGTTACTTAGTTACTTTTAACTTTAGTTAATTACACAAATTATGTTGCATGATCATTTTTATATATTTCTGAAAATATTTCTGAATTCTCCCTACTGAAAAAAACAGAACTTTTTTTTTAGAAGAGGTGCTACTTTTTTATGCTCACAAGGGCTGCAGTTATATTAAAATGAAATAGTATGCATTTATATGAAGAATACAATCAACAGTAATATTGTGAACTGTTATTACATTTTTTAATGCTTTTCCATGTATATTTTAAAACTGTATTCCTGTGATGGCAAAGCTACATTTTCAGCATCATTACTCCACATGATGCTTTAAAAACCATTCTAATATGCAGATTTGATGCTCAAGAAACATTTCTTATTATCTTATTATTATCAATGCTTTTTTAGGATTCTTTGATGAATAGAAAGTTGACAAGAACAGCATTTATTTGAAATCGAAATCTTTTGTAACATTATAGATGTCTTTACTGTCACTGTTAATCAATTTAATGCATCCTTGCTGAATAAAAGTATTAATTTCTTTTAAAAATCCCAACTACGACTTGTTTTGGTATTTGGTAAACTTGTAAAAGTGCACCTTCTGTTCAGCTCTGCTATGTTCCATCTATCTTTTTTAATACAAGAACAAACACGATATGCATGGTCTCAAATCCAAAACATTTAAAGCATAACCTGATTATGTAATGTGCATTGCTTGTTAACGTTACGCCCCCCACACTGGTGATTACAAGCAGCAAACATGAAATCTCATTTGTTAGGTGTGTTGCCACATGTTACCTTTATTCTGGGTGAAGTCCAGCTGGAGAATCGACTGCATCAGAGGATCTGTGTTGACGGTCAAGGCGAATTCTGGGCAGACCTTTGGCTCCAACGCACCTTTTACCCACTGTTCCTGAGACGCCAGGACACGCTTTATCAATGCATCTGAGATCTGGAAGAGAAATTATCATTTTACTTTTGAAGTTGGAAAATGGTTTGGAATTACAGCGCATGAAAAAAAACGAACTATTCTTTTAAGGACATGATATTTAGCTTCTGTACAACTTTAGTACTTTCAGCCACTGATGTACAATACAAAAGATTTAGTCCATAACATTCTGCACAGTGTTTCAGCGATTCACTCTTTTCCTTTGTGCACCGGTTTGTCTTGATCCTCAAAATACATTGTATTCTGCCAACTGCTTCTTTCTTCCTGCCTTTTCAGAAATCTCTACTGGGCAGGCATCTCTGACTCACATTACATGCTTTGTGAAGGCACTCAAAGAAACATCACAATCGATACTTCATAAAAAATTCAGTAAAGAGGCAGCGTTGCTCATCTGGAGCTGTCGTCTTTATATTTTATACATTCGCTCCTACGAAACATCAATTATTGAAAGAGTTTAATTGCTGAGGGCCAGTCTGAACACAGCTTACATGGCACCAAGTTTCATTCATACTTCTGAATTATAACAGGCAGAAATTAGGGATGGAACCAGCACTTGAAATATGTTTATTTTAGATATTATGCGATATTATCCCAGTTTCTCTCTGGGGGGGGTTTGTCTGTTTGTACCTGTAGGAATCCACTGGGATCGTTCTCTTTAATAACCTCCAGACAGAATTCCATCATTCCTGTGGTCTGTCGGAGCTTCATGGTGCAGTGAGTTATCTGATCCTTTACGGTCTGAAACAGAGAGGAGATGGTTAGTCTCATCACACACATACAGTCTGTTCAATCAAAGACATGCTCACAGTGATGAACTCCTGCTGTGAGTGTCACATCAGATAGACACCTCAAAGAGATATGGAGCCGTATAACCAATATCATCATCTACTGTCAGAGAGTCGCAACAAGACACGATTTGTATGGCTGTCAATGATCATCAGTCTCAGCCAATTAAGGGAATGTTCCAGATTCAATACAAGCTAAGCTCAATCGATTACCACAGAAATTATTTAAACAGAAACATGGAGCAAGACATTGCACCTAAATAAACATTACATGCATATGTGGCACAAAACAGAGTTATACATGTTAATATGAGACTAGTGTTATAAAATAAACCTTTCAGCTCCTGTCATGACTAGATTATGTGGTAAACATGGTTACTTTCATGTTGCATGCAAGGTTCCCTATAGTGAAAAATAAATATACTAAAATGTATTTGAAATATATTTATTTCATGCTAAGTATATTACAAATACATTTAAATATGTATGTGCTTAATAAAAATACCCTGAAATTGTA
This sequence comes from Sinocyclocheilus anshuiensis, assembly GCF_001515605.1. Taxonomy (NCBI): domain Eukaryota; kingdom Metazoa; phylum Chordata; class Actinopteri; order Cypriniformes; family Cyprinidae; genus Sinocyclocheilus; species Sinocyclocheilus anshuiensis. The sequence goes on along the minus strand of NW_015539890.1, from coordinate 144,306 downwards.
CTTTTGGTATACTAAACTGGTATACTTAAAGTCTGCTAAATTGGAACAACTGATTTTGTACTTAGTAGTGCTTCTAAGGATATACTGAAGTACATTGATTGTGTATATTCAAAGATCATATAATCCTCATCAGTAGTGATATTAAAACACAAGTAGTATTCAAAATAAAGTTTAATTATAATTTTTATATCAGTAAGTCTTGAGCAATATGTCAGTAAATGTATTAATAAATTTGAACTATACTTAGTATAGTTAGTAGAAATATACTATACTTAGTACTATATCTTACTTTTTTTACTAGGGTTACTTGGAAAGGATGTGACATAACTATCCACAAATTACTGCAAACTCCACTAAATGACAGACTAAAATGTTCCCCACAATTAGCAAATATTTCAATCCTGGTTGCTGATTGTTTAGTACAACGTTCCTGCCATGATCCTGTGTGTTCCTGTTCACCATATCACTGTGCAGATCCCATAACAGATTTTGTTGCATAATAATATAAGAGACTATATACTGTACAATGGAAGGATGATTGATGAATGACTTAATAAAATAAAATAACTTAAATCTGTACTGTGAATACAGTCATGGCTAACTTTTCACATAAAGTACTCTACAAAGCAACTGTGTCCCTTCAGAAAACTTGGAATTAACAGCTCGATTCAAATGGAATTCATATGTCATTAAAAGAATCTTCATTCAAGTCTTATGGGTTTGAAGCGATATGGGGGTGATTATATGATGACAACTTTTTTGTATGAACTATCCCTTTAAATTTAGTATTAAATGTTCTCTCCTGAAATAATAAACTGTGAATAATCCCGCATATATTCTATTAATATTTGTTTTTGAAATATTTACAAAGATTACTCATTTATCAAACATTCACTCATGGTTTTTTGCCATTCATGTCCAATTGTGAAGACAAGCTGATCAAATCAGTCACTCTTTATTTATTCTCGCATTAATTATAATGCATAATTATTTAATGATGCACTTGTCAAGCGCTCTCTGGAATGAGATGAATGACTGTATAATTAGAACTGACAGAACCAGCATTAACCCTTTAAGTTAGAAATAAATGAATATTTAAACAAAACAAAAGCTGGAAGATTAACACGCTGTTTAATGTGCCATTATCCAAACATTAACTAACAATATTTAAAAAAACATTCATATTGTGAGGCTATGAATATTTAACATGTGAAAAAAATCAGCTTCATGTGTTTAATTTTCCCTTTTTTTTTTTTTTTTTTATCTGCCAGCTTTATCATGATTAAAATTACCAGAAAGCCTTCTGTCTCTAATCTGTATCAAATGAAGCAAATGATCTTATGTTGGTTAGTATATTGAGCAAAGAGCCATACATAAATTCTGCTGCTGTTTTTCCGATACATAAACTGTAGATCATTTTATTCTTCCTAATACACAATATAATCTTGCATCACTGTAATCTATTGAACAATGTAAGGATTCATTCCATAACATACTGTAAGAAACGCATTGGACCGAGCGGGTTTACTTTCACACCCCCAACCCCCTTCATCCTGTGTTCAGTGTGGTGAAAGAGGGCATGCGTAAAGCTCTGTTGTCAGACTACTGGCGTGGAAAGAAATGAATTAGAGTAGAAAATGACGTCTCCTGTCACTGCAAACAAAAACACTTCATTTGATTATCTGAGCAGAGCACACAGACCCCCGAAGACGGAGGAACTTACGCTATTAGCCTGTTATCTTAGAGAACAGAATTTTTTTTTTTTTTTATGAGGTCCTCGATACAACCAGAGTTGACCACATGGAGTTGCACAGATAAGACAAAAACTCAATCTGCTTTCCATAAAGTCACGGGAGGCGACACTAATAGTGCGGTGTATTACAGAAACTCTTTCTCCCTCTGTCCCATCTGTGAGCTGAAGCCAGGCATAATGTCATGTCAATGAACTGGGAAATAATCTCACTGCTGCAAATGGTTTTGAATGGTATTTTTTAATGGTTTTTAAATATATATATATATATGTATATACAATATATGTACACTTTCCCATACTACCCTTAAAGGCTGATGCTAAAATGACTACTACAGGCACTAGAAAATTTAATTTGCTACTGCTAATTTTAGGTGTGTGGACCCCTGTCAAAAGGGGTTTAGAAGAGGAATGAATGACAAGAGATGTGCATGTTGTGTGCTGACCCACCTTCAGCTTACTCTCTTTCTCCTTTGTGACCTTGGTGAGCAGTTTGGCCTTCTGCCGAATGAGCGCTTCAATCAGAGAGTCACACTGAGCGACCAGACATGCCTCAAATTCAACGCCGTTCTCCTGTTACACACATACACACAGTATACACATACTGAGAGTGAGCCTCAAGCAGCACAAAACACTATATACAATAGATCTCCATCATTTTGTTTTTGGTGACCTTAATATGGAACTTTTGTAACATTTTAACCTCCATCCAGAAGAAGTCTGCTAAAGTTAGTCGTTATAAAGTTTCACCGCCATTAATTCAGCCCTAAGAATTAATATTGCTATTGTATCTTTCAGACTTATATATGTAAATTACTTCTGTTATGATTGGCTAACCTTTTCACATTTGTAAACTTCCATATTTGAAACTGCTGGATACTAAATGGTGTTTATATGCAAATGTGGGAAGCAATATTTTAAATTCTACCATGACAATCAATGGTCTTGGTGGAATAGATCTGCTACGCTGCTGCTGTGGCAGAGCATGAACCGAGACTTGCTACTGCCAATACATCCACAGACATGCTGCAGCTGCTGTGAGCATGTAAGAAATACTGCTGCTGCACATATAACATAGGCCTATATGAACTAACCCCCATATATAACAGGGCTCGACAATAAAGACTTGTCACGGATTTGTCACTTGCTCGATCGGGCCACTGCTGCGTCATCACAAAAAGTTGATCATTTGCATCTGTTTTTAAGCATTGCTAATTAAAAAAAATCAAGCAATTTAAAAGCATTCCAGCAAGGCGCAAAAGATAACTCCATTCAGTACTCGCGCGCTGTGTTCTGTGTGTTCAGCGCGTGCACAGACAACTGCGTCTCTGACACCCGAGCCACGAGTTGAGTTTCTTTCCTCATCTTTCTTGCTCTTTAACTGACAAATACATACAAAAAATTTTCAAAATACCCGTCTTGGCAAGTAACTTTAACAATGATTAATCTATATTTAATTTATACAGTGGGGTAGAGATGCACCGATCGACCATGCATTTTTTGTTTTATTTCAGACTGTCTCTGTTCCGTGCTTGCACACAAACTGCATCGCAATATTTTTTTCAAAATGTCATTTGTGTGGAAATATTACGTTAATATTATATTTAGTCTGTAAACGGCCGATAACAGAGGCCAGCGACACTGAAGACGGACACAAAGAGGAGAGAATACTGTAGCAGGCAGAGCAAGATCACTGTTCATGATGCGCGAAATATAGGAAAAAAATCCTAAATAGTGAATTTTTTGTAAGGATGTGTTTCTGAGGGGAACTGACTGTTTTCGGAAAAGTTTACATGGAATTTTCTTTTCATCTTGGCTCGGTATAATGCATTTAAAGTAGTGCTAATATGCACAGCACTGCTTTGTTTACAGCAGTAACCAAGTAAACGCTGCTGTTTCATGAGCACCACCTGCTGTCAGAGAGTGAAATTGTGTCTCATTCAGCCCATCTGCTGTTTCGGTAATATGCAGGTGTTTTATGTAGCATAATTTCACAAAGCTAAAGTCAGACCATTCTGTTTTTGCTTCAAATTTTGAAATTGTACAGTCTAATTTAAATCATTTTTTTAAATTGATTCATGATTAAAATGCAGTGGTAACCACTCATTTCAAATGGCTATGAAAAAAATCAAGGTGCAACACAGTCAAGAATATGGAAATGTTATTTTATATGTGATTATTCAATTTCTGTACCTGAACACCTACAAACATAAAATACTAAATCATTTCATTTGTATCTTTGTTCTATATTCAGTGGTGTTATTGATTGTAATTTGTTCATTTGTTCTTATTTACTGACTGTTCACTTGTCTTTAATAATAATTGAACTTTATATTTGTCAGGCTAGTAGTTTTGGCTGTTGCATCGAAATTGAAATCGAGAATTATACAATTGAATTTGTATCTAAAATATTGGTGTCATATAAGCTTAATTATTAGAATACAAGATAACATATATCAAAAACAATGATAAAGGCAACTGTTTTATTTTTTTGTGGCAGGGCCAGTGAAAATGTTGGCAGGGCAAGGAATAATTAGAACCACTGGCCCGACCGGGCCAGTAGAAAAAATCCTTAGCGTTGAGCCCTGTATAACATACATGAAATCACCCCGTAGCAGATCTATACAGGTGGAGCTGGGGAAGGTGCAGGGTTTCTGAAGCACGCTGCATCTGCAACAGCAAGCACTAGCCATCCGCTGCATTAATAATAATATTAATGATGTGATTATATCAGATTGAGTTGGAACCTATTGGCCTGCGCTATCTAAAGTTTCATGACAGAACTTTGTATATTGTGGAAATATGGTTACAATGTAACATTACATCTACACCCCCATCTGCCAGTGGTTTCTGCAAATTTGCCGCAAACTCACATAATTTAGTTTTTTTTTTTTTTTTTACTGGTTAATGATGCTTAAACAAATGAGCAAAGTTTTGATAAGCCACAATGTGACAAAGTCAATCTACAAATAAGGGTTATTATCTACAACCAAAACTATTTAAAAAAGTTATTTAAAATAAAATAAACATTAAAAACATTTCTCATTTTTGTTTACTATAAGCTGAAGAACTACTTTAAGGTCCAATTTTCGCTATTAACAAACTATTAACTATGACTTTTCCCTCAATAAACTCCTAATTTGCTGTTTATTAATAGTTAGTAAGGTAATTGTTAAATTTAGATATGGGGTGTATATAAAATATTATGATAATATAAGATATTAGGATATAAAATATCGTCATGCAAAATATGTGCTTTATAAGTACTAATAAACAGCCAATATGTTAATAATAGGCATGATAATAAATAGTGAGAATTGGTCCCTATACTAAAGTGTTATCAAGAACTAACTAAAACCTAATAAAGTAAAACATATAAATACAAATTAATAAATACTACATTGACATGCTACTATTGCCCAATGAAGACACAGGGTTAGAGCTGTCTCTACACATTTAAGAAAGTAATTTAACAGACAAAAATACACATCACTTTTCTAATAATATATTAATATTCAATTCATAATAGTACCATTGTCAGACTTTGTTCCGTGTTTTGTGTGTGTTTTACTCCCCATGTGCCCATATTTGGTTAGTTTCCTGTTCCTGTCCTGATTATGTTGATTTAATTCCAGGTGTTCCGTTTATTTCCATTGATCCCAGGTGTGTCTAGTCATCCCCTCGTCTTGTCATGTGTTTAAATAGTGTTCCTGTGTTCAGTTCAGCGTCCGGTATTGTTTATGTCTACATGTGCTATGTGAGTTTTCTATATGTAATTAAAGTTCTCTGGATTGATGTACTCCTCGTCTCCCTCCGTTCCTTGCTCCGCACTCCACTCATTAGTGCAACCGTGTCAGAATACCGGACCAGACTGAAAGTGAGCGGCGCCTCTTCTTGCGTTTTTTTTTTTCCATTTTGAAAGTTTTTTTAGTTTTTCTTGTTTTCCCCGCGGCTATGGAAATTGCTGCTCGGTTCGCAGTCTTAGCTCGCATGGATCTTCCCTTTGTCGAGTATGCCCGGGAGTTCTACGGGCTCACCGCAGCGACTGATTTAGATGACGCCACCATCAACTCGTTTTTCTGGCACGGGGCCAATTACCATCGCTCCATGGACCTCCCAGACACCACGGGACTAAGCTGGAGGGAAGGGATCCTCCAGTGTCTGGAGAGCGTCCGGCCCCGAGCCAGAACCAGCCCGCTGGCCGTTCCCCAGTCAAGCCCGCCGGCCGCGGCTCTCTCCTGCCCGCTGGCCATTCCGATGTGAAGCCCGCCGGTCGCGGCTCACTCAAGCCCGAAGATAGGCCTGCCGGCCGCGCCGTTGTCAAGCCCGCCAGCCGCCATTGATGCAAACTCGCTGGTCATCGCAACGACAAGTCCGCCGGCTGCCCAGTTTCCCCAAAATCCAAGGAGGAGGATGAAGAGAAAAGGACTGTTCTCTGCCTTCATCCTAGCCCAGAGCTCGCTCCAGTGTCGGCTCCAGCCCCAGAGCTCGCTCCAGTGTCGGCTCCAGCCCCAGAGCTCGCTCCAGTGTCGGCTCCAGCCCCAGAGCTCGCTCCAGTGTCGGCTCCAGCCCCAGAGCTCGCTCCAGTGTCGGCTCCAGTTCCCTGCCCCCCCATTGCCTCCTAGTCTGCCTGCTCCGCCATGGCCTGCGAGTCTGCCTGCTCCGCCGTGGTGCCCTGAACTGCCAGATCCACCATGGGTCCCGGAACCCTGTTCCTAGAGGCCTCCAGAGCGCCCACCCCCCCGTCCCCGTTGGATGTTATATGGCACGGGACGCGCCTTCTGGGAGGGGGGAGTCATGTCAGACTTTGTTCTGTGTTTTGTGTGTGTTTTGCTCCCCACGTGCCCTCCTTGCCCATATTTGGTTAGTTTCCTGTTCTTGTCCTGATTATGTTGATTTAATTTCAGGTGTTCCTCGTTTATTTCCATTGATCCCAGGTGTGTCTAGTCATCCCCTCGTCTTGTCATGTGTTTAAGTAGTGTTCCTGTGTTCAGTTCAGCATCCGGTATTGTTTGTCTACATGTGCTACGTGCGTTTTCCGTGTTTCCTATATGTAATTAAAGTTCTCTGGATTGATGTACTCCTCGTCTCCCTCCGTTCCTTGCTCCGCACTCCACTCAGAAATGCAACCGTGACAACCATGAAATATGGACAGTTAATATGTTGCAATTCTTTTTTCAGAATTCACAGCTACTTCACAACGTCCATCAATGGTATGAATGCTTTTATAATCATCAGAATGGTGTAGTTACGGCATCCACCAGAAGAAGCAAATTGGACAATGCAAACCTTTTCTTGGGATCAACCAGTGGAGTTGGGGTGATTATTATTTTTGCTAGTTTGTTTGGTGTCTGCAGTGGCACAGAAATGACACACTTTAGCTTTAAATGCATTTTGCAAGGCTGGCAAAGATCAGTCGAGGGAGTCTGTGGTGTAGGAGTTTTGAACGGAACTAATCGTTCATTCACTTTGAGTACGGTTGTGACTCAGATGTGAGACCTACACTGACACTGGGGCTGATGGGACTGAGTCATTTCATCTACTACACAACGGTGATGAAGAGAAGACGTCTGATATGAGCATGTGTGACTGGTACATTTTAAAATAAGAGATCAGGCTTGAAACCAGACTATAGTCTTTCTGCAGGACTTGTCTCTGTGTGAGAAAGTATGTCACATTGCATTGAAGATCACTGATCACTATAGCACTTCAGTGCAAAGTCTGCTTACAGAGGCTTTCAAAGACAATCTCTTCCTCTCTCCCTCTGCCTGCTGGGCAGTATGAAAGGGCATTAAACTCTTCACTTGAGTAAAAATAGCTCAGAGCTCATAATCCAGTGGTCTCTAGGCAGAATACAATTCAAAACTTATGACATTCGTACGCATGTAGGAATTGTATGCAAAAAAAAAATTTGCATTTATTAACATTCAATACAAATGAATGTTAAGCTGCATCATTTTCATTTCTCTGGATTAGTGCAAGGTTTTCTGCTTCAGAGACCCTCAGTATAAAGTATCTCAATAACATTTTATTTTAATATTACATTCTATAATGTTTAAGAGATAATTAATGCTTCAAACCTGACATATATAAAATGTTTTTATACGTTTAATATGAATCTTATGTTTTATCTGTCTTCAGACCCCCTTGCAAGACCCCATGGGTCGATGGAGCCCTGGTTAAAAAATCCAGGTTTATATTATCAAAACCTTTGATATGCAACGCATAAACATCCTAACAAAATTCATGTTAACATCTGACATATGGCATGTTTGTTGGATACATGCTGAACGTTATAATTACCCCACTTCATTTTTAACGAGGTATTCATTTGCATATTCAATGAGACACTCATAAATCAAAGAGGAGATGCTAATATTCGAGTGCTGCTAGCATGGCTGTTTTGATTACGTTATCATTCTTGCTCTGATGTGAAGGCAATTTTTATTCACAAGTGTTCAAAACATAGTGAGGTTTGTTATATGAAACTGAAAGGAACACATTCAAAACTGGCAACTTATATAAACATTTAATATTTAATGAGTTTACATCATTTTCACATTTTTAATACATAACAGATGGCTTTGTTACCTGTATCTGCTGAAGCAGGTTCTTCAGCTGCACCAGGAACTCCTTGGCCTCCTTGGCTTTGTCAGACACTCCATTCAATGCCTGGGACAGCTGACACTGCACACATAAACATGGGTCAATGAAATCATTTGCTTAACATGCTTTAAAATCGTTTCTTCTAAAACAATTTGTTGATAGAGCCGTGAGTAAAAGTATGTTATGTAACTTCAATTAATTCAATTAAAACATCAATCTATTCATGTTGCATAAAGCTAATTAAATATTGTAGTCCACTAGTATGCACACTTACATCACACATTTGAATCCCTTATACATCATCACTAGACACTATCTTCACATGCTTATATCATCCTAAACCTGCATAAATTCATGTAGCACATTCATTAGCTACATCCCACTGAACCTTCCCAGTATTCTCTACCTAACATTTCATGCATCCTAAAATACCACCTACCAAAATACATAGAGTCCTGATCAACCCAGCATTAGCTGGTATCCTCAAATTCCACCCAACATTCCCACCATTCCTAAACATACCCCAGATTCCCAACATATAAGGTTTGGTTGGTTAGCATGTGCAGTCACCCCTGCTGGTACATGCCATAACTAAAATATTATTTGGACAAGATGTTAAAAGAAGTTGAACTCCCATCTTCTTGCATTTTTTCCTTTTTCACTGCCCGCGTCGCATCTTTGTCAACACAAAAGCGCATTCTGTGTGAATGGCACCTTGCGATATATTCGACTTATGGTCCTTCACAGAACGCGTCACACGCTCGCGTTAATTATGTGCACCAGCATGCATTTGGATAATTCTTTTCTCTTTACTATCATTGGCATATTGTCAAAGTGTCTAATTCTGATGTTTGGTAACATTTCTATTCAAAATCGTGATTCCTCTATTTATACAAAAATAGAATTGTGGCAAAACATTAAATTCGAATTAATCAATAAAATCTGAAATATCGCCTTGCCCTAGTTTCTACCTTGACAGCCTTCAACAGTAGGGCTGTTCGATTCCAAAATTTTTGGAATCGAGTCCGATTCCGATTCCTGGTTCTGGAATCGAATTCAGATGATCTCAGTACGAACTCGTTTTCTTTCAGTTTATTTTCGTGAATTTAAATGTGTGCAGCCTTCGTAGGATGCAGCCTTCCGTTTGAGAGACACCCATAGATAAGTTTTGTTGAACTGAAAAGGGCTCTGAATGAGGAGTCGATTCCCCTTGATGGAATCGATTCCAACCTTTTGAATCGACTCTCGATTCCCAACGCCTCGGAATCGATTCTTTTTGGAATCGATTCCCAGCCCTATTCAACAGTCATCATTTATTCCAGGGGTCACCAAACTCGGTCCTGGAGGGCCGGTGTCCTGCAGAGTTTAGCTCCAACTTGTCTCAACACACCTGCCTGGAAGTTTATAGTATAGGCTACCTAGTAAGACCTTGATTAGCTTGTTCAGGTGTGTTTGATTAGGGTTGGAGCTAAACTCTGCAGGAGACATGAAGTGTCTAAAATAAATGTGCACAGTTCAGCTGAATGATGAAGTTTACTTTGACTGTATGCTCTGCACAAAATTAACAAACTACACTGAAACAAAATAACCAGAACATTTACAATAACTGATAGAGCTCGTGGTTTATCTGTCAATCAGATGCGCTCTCGGCCACTGATCTATGCTCGGGACGTTTTCTTTTATAATTATCATTGGCTGATATGTACCACGAGCAGTGAATGAAATCAAGTATCTTGGGATTATTCTAGATGGTTGGAGCTAAACTCTGCAGGACACCGGCCCTCCAGGGCCGAGTCTGGTGACCCCTGATTTATTTCAATGAAATAACAACGAAATAAAGATAAATACCCAATGCCCAGGGGCCTCATGGGACCATGATCCAGCCCTGCCAATCCAACATTTCCCACCATTCTCAAACACCTCCCAACGTTCTCAGAATCCTCAAACAGCCCATATTCCGTGCCTCCTCTACCACCACCCAACATAAACACCTACCAACATTTCTGTGGCGCCTCAAAACCTGTGCCCAGGGGCCTCACAATTAACCATGATCCAGTCCTGCCAATCCAACATTACCCAGCATTCTTAAACACCACCCAACATCCTGGACCACAGGACCATAATCTGGTCCTGCTAATTCAACTTTACCCTTTTCCCAGAATCCTCAAACACACCCCAGATTCCCAGTATCCTCAAACATTTCTCACTACCTCCAAGCCCCACAAAACATCCTGAACATTCTAAAACACCACCAAAATTCCCAACATCTAACACCAACCCAACAACCCTGTTGGAAAAAAACATCATATGCTGGTTGGGTATGTTTTGAAGCATGTTTGCTGGTTTGAACTGGTTTCAGCTGGTCATGTGCTGGTCCTGAGCAGGAGCTAATTGCTTAGGACCAGCACATGACCAGCTAAGGACCAGCTTAAACTACCTCAAACCAGCAGCCATGCTTCAAAACATACCTAACCAGCACATGCTGTTTTTTTCAACAGGGAATGCTAAACACAGCTACCAATTAAACACATTCACTAGTGCAATATGACATCACACACATCAATCAGTCAAATATAGCTATTTCTCATATTATTATGAGAGTCTTATCAGTCTTTTCCCAAACAAAACTAAACTGTCAGGATTTGAATGATTTATGTGTTGTATCGAGTCTGTGCAGAATCGGCTTTAGATGACTGAAACACTGTCACTGACGACTTAATACCCAGTCACAAGAGGTTCTGCCCAGAGGTTTACCAGACCACCATAATCCATAGGCGGCAGCTATAAGATCATTTGAATATGATCTTATCAAACAAAAACAGCTTTGCATTATGGATTCTTTATAGTTTACAGCCTACTGTACTGCATGTGCCAACTATATAATTCTAATCTGAACTCTAATAAAACTCTCAGCCTGAGCCCGACACACATTTGACAGCAGTTGGAGTGAAAACCTAAACCAAGATGTACGACTCATTAATCCAGATTTAGTAGGAACACTGAAAAAGCACTCACCAGAGTGAAAGGAAAAGAGTGGTAAAATAAATAATATTTTCTATTCAACAAGCTCTATAAATGTGTCTATTCATGCAATGTAATACTAAGCACAACGGCAATTGCAAGACACAACTATTTTTTTAAGGCTTTTGTGTTTTTGTCGTAAACACCTATTGCACAATGTTTTCACATTTTGGTTTGTGTTATTTAATATAATATCAAGGCCAATTATTAGATTGTATTGTATGCTGCCTGTAATACAATTTATTTTTTCAAAATATTTATTCTTCAAAAATACTAAATGAGCTGTTAATGGAACTGTTAAGGATGCAAGGATGTGTTACAGTATATCGATCAAAAGTTACAGTAAAGTGTAAGACATTTATAACTTAAGAAAATATTTCTATTTCAAATATTATTTTTTAAAAAAGAAAGATATTTTTAAAATGTTATGGGTTTCACAGAAATATTAAGCAACACAACTGTTTACAACATTGATAATGATAATAATAAATGTTTCTTGAGCACTAAAGCAGCATAGTAGAATGATTTCTGAAGGATCATGTGACACTGAAGACTGGAGTAATGATGCTGAAAATTCAGCTTTGCATCACAGGAATAAATTACATTTTAAAATATATTAAAATAGAAAACAGACATTTTAAACTGACTTACAGGTTATTACCAGGACAATGTGTAGTTAAAAATACATGTTTGTAAGTAGTAGCTATTTTATAAATAAAATACTTTATTTATAAGTATTTTATTTTATGCTGCCTGGAATAAAATGTATTTTCTCAAAATATTTCTTCTTCAAAAGTAGTAAAGGAACCATAATTGTTAAGAAGAATCAGAACCAAAGCTGTTAACTTCCTTATGACTATTGCTTAGATAAGATCTTTTTTTTTTTTTAAACACTGCTCCCATAATGCACACAATAGAGAGTTAAAATCCAAAATCTTCTGTGGGTCTCTGGCTTGACTAATGATCACTCAAGTGAAAACACCCTGGCACGAGTCCACAGAGAGAGACACACACACACACATGCTCCTCTTCCTCTGGGCCTTCCCTGGCTTTCTTCGATCAGCAGGGTCTTAAATCAACGAAAGAAACACACACATAAACAAACACAAGCACACACACACACACACGTATCTCCTCGCTCTATTAACGTGCCATCTGCCCGGGCAAGCTGTCCAGCCTGCTAACAAGACCCTGACAGATACCCTGCTCATGGCCCACTTCTCCCAGTATGTGTGCCTGTGTGATGGAGATGATGCATCGGGGTCACCGTCCCACCCCGCTTTTGTGTCCAAAGACCAGTGTTAATTTTGACAGCAAATTTTGATTTAATTTTAGTTAGGGATGCACCGATACCGATACTGGTATCGGTATCAGATCACAGTTAGGAGATTTATAACGAGTGGTTCCCTGCATTATTACAGCAAATCGCGTGATTACAGTATACTAAGCCGCTGCAATTGAGCAGCTCTAATGCTATTAAATTACAGATGATGTACCGTAGAGCAAAAAATTTACAGTGAAAGTAACAAAAACTTGTAAAATACATTTTAATGGCCATAATTAAGTGTGAAAATAACCGAAGGATATGACTGTTGGTTCAACGTTCACTGTGGGTGTCGTGGAGGAATGCAACCCCGCACTCACTCGTGTAATGGCGGCCACACTAGAGCACGCTCACAAAATGGCGGACACAACAGCGCCCCATTATGTCACAGCTGCCAATCCTGAATCAAGTCAAGTCATGTCACCGTTGATCTTCATGAGGCAAGTCAGGTCACAGTTGATCGTCATGAGTCAAGTCAGGTCACAGTTGATCGTCATGAGTCAAGTCAAGTCATAACCGATCTTCATGAGTCAAGTCAAGTCTCAGCTGATCTGCCAGAGCCTCGTCACATCTCAGCTGTTCGTCC
>NW_015539890.1:128085-130365 GCF_001515605.1 Sinocyclocheilus anshuiensis | reverse complement strand
CATCACAGCTGATCATCCAGAGTCACGTAGCATCACAGCTGATCATCCAGAGTCATGTCACGTCCTGTCCGTTACACCCAGATTATCAAGGTCAGCCCTTCGGTATCCCAGTCTGGTATACAGTGTGAGGGATGCACCGCTGGTGTCTGCACGCACAGCTGGTATCCCCAATCCCACTCACTCTAGCCCTCCTGTTCCTGAACTGATTCCCCTGTCTGAAGCGCTTCCCATGATGGGGATTGCCCCATGATCCCATGATGTTTTATGCGACGTGCAGCAAGTGTATGTTAGCTTATGTCCCGCCGGTTCATATGTACGCATCTAACCTCCGAACCACGCAGTAGATACGTTCTGAATTAATCTCTTCCCAAATCGTCCCTCCCTAGCATTTTCGTCTCGTTTTTATTCGTTGACGAAAATGTCAATAGATTTATGTCATAGTTTTTGTCATTCAAAGAGTTGTTCATTTTCGTCTCGTTGTCGTCAGCGAAAAAAATGTCTTTGACGAAAATTATGATAAAAATTATTCATCAACGAAATTAACACTGCCATAGACCCTGTACAATCTGGCCCTCCTTTACGCTACTCAGGCTAATTTCAACCAAAGAACCAAACAAAAAAATAGGCTTGCTTTGTTCAAATGGTGTTAACAGACTTTAAAGTCCAAAATGTCACGTAGTCAAAGTTTATTGACCACAGTCAGTGCAAAGGTCGGGTGGTCAGACTCACTTACACAGATGAGGTCAAATGTAATTTCAGTCCTAAACATCCTGCAGGCTAATTACTGATGTCTCAAATTTGCACACTTTTCTTTCGAATAATGAATGAATGAGATTTGTCCTCTCTAAAAGGTTTTACAGTTAAATCATAAAGAAACTAATGGTACTTTTGACAAATATGTCTCAAATTTTTATAAAAGATGACGACTCCAGTCAAGTCTGTGTGCTGGATAAAAGAATATTGCATATACAAAACATTTTGGGGTCATTTTTTTAAAGAAATTGAGATCAAAAGTTATTGATATTGATCAAAAGTTACAGTAAAGATATTTATAATGTTACAAATGATAAATGCTCTTCTTTTGAACTTTCTATTTATCAATGAAACCTGAAAATAAAATGACTGTTTCCGCAGAAATATTGAGCAGCACAACTGTTTTCAACACCAATGATAATAAATGTTTCTTGAGCAGCAAATCAGCAAATGTGACCGTGGACCACAAAACCAGTCATAAGTAGCACGGTAGCATATTATAAGTAGCATAAGTAGCATATTTGTAGCAATAGCCAAAAATGCATTGTATGTGTCAAAATTATTATTATTTTTCTTTTATGCCAAAAATCATTAGGATATTAAGTAAAGATCATGGTCCATGAAGATATTTTGTAAATTTCCTGCAGTAAATATATCAAAACTTAATTTTTGATAAGTAAAGATCATGTTCCATGAAGATATTTTGTCAATTTCCTACTGTAAATATGTTAAAACTTAATTTTTGATTAGTAATATGCATTGCTAAGGACTTCATTTGGACAACTTTAAAGGTGATTTTCTCTATTTAGATTTTTTTGCACCCTCAGATTCTGGATTTTTAAATAGTTGTATCTCGGCCCAAATATTGCCCTATCCTAACAAACCACACATCAATGGAAAGCTTATTATTCAGCTTTCAGATGATGTATGAATCTCAATTTCACAAAAGTGAACCTTATGACTGGTTTTGTGGTCCAGGGTCACATATTAGAATGATTTCTGAAGGATCATGTGATGTGACACTAAAGACTGGAGTAATGATGCTGAAATCACAGGAATAAATTAGATTTTAAAATATATTTTTAAAATGTATATATAACATATGAAGAGTTTGGTTCCAAAACGCGATAAACGCCTTTTTTTTTTTAAATTGCGTTTCCGCCAAAATCAGTGTTGTATCTGGTCGGTATTGAAAAGTCAATTTTTTATTTTACGCAAAATGCGATATCCGCCGAGTTGTTCTGTCATGTTTTCTCCCTTTTTTCCAAACCTCGACAAACGCCAGTCTCCCTTCTCTGCAGAATGCGATATATCCGCCCAACCAATCACAGCGCACCATTCCACGCACTCTAGACAGTAATGGCGGCGCTTTGAATACACCCGGCATCCTAGTTTTCCTCATCTATTTTGTACTTTGTGATCAACAAACAAACTTAGGGCTGCACGATAAAACGCATGTGATTGTCATGCGCATCTCGTCAGTAAAGCCGGTTCCGTGATTAGTAGTAAATCTCCATCACGTGCTTT
>NW_015539890.1:118772-126911 GCF_001515605.1 Sinocyclocheilus anshuiensis | reverse complement strand
TGTGATATTGTTGTTCATGTATGTTCATGATGAACTTTTATTTTATTGCTGTAATTAATTTATAGCATTAACAAGATGACCCGTTTAATTCATTTCGGGAGCGATGACTGATTGTATGTATTTTTAGTCCAGTGCCTGTATATAAGATTAGTATTGACCAAGTTCAGAGGCTGTCATATGTGGATTAACTTACTATGTTGTGTATTTTCAACAGTTTCAATATGAAAAATAACTTTTATATTGATTCGATGGATTTATTGCATTTTGGAGAAAAAAAAAAACCCGCGTCATGGATTTATTGCATTTTGGGGAAAAAATAATACAATTTTAAAATAAATCTTTGAAAATCAAAATCTGGATTTGAATTTTTAATGTTATTATAACCTAAAGATGCTATGTGAAAGTTTGAAACAGAAAATAGTGGTTTTCATCTTGCCACTTTCTTGGTAAAGAAAACACATTTTTACTCAAATTAATCAAAATGGATTTATAGCGTTTTGGAACCAAACTCTTCATATATAACATTCATTATTATATTCAAGTGTGGAGTATGTGTCCAAGCTTTCATGGGTTTCACTGTATCATTTCAATGTCTAGGTGGAAAACTGGACAAACTTTGGGTTAAAAGATGTCAGTCAGAAGAATACATGCAGTGCAGAACTAACAACACTATACTTTATTGGCCTTACTGATTTACTGAACAGTGAGTCTATCTGTAATAATGTGAAGAGCAAGAATTCTGAGAAAAAAGGCTGCGCTAATATGAAATCACACAGAAAAGTGGAGCTTCTTTTTTTAGACTCTTGCTAAAAGACGGAGTGCTATTATCCCATTATCTACTTTAGCAGAGCAATGTGAAGAAGAGCTGATGAGACATGAATTGAATTTCGAGACCGTGTGTGTGTGTGTGTGTGTGTGTGTGTGTGTGTGTGTGTAAGATACAAATCTGTGCTGATGTAGTAGTGACCTTGATTGTGAGTCCTCGGGGAGTGTGCACTAAAGAGTGGGTCAGGTTTGCCATCACATCTAAACCTATTGCCCTTTCTGACTCTCTTCCAAAATGCAGTGAAGTACCTCTTCATAGGCAGAGACCTTTCAAGGCAGCATCCTAACTGAAATGGACCCCCATAAATAGGTATACTATAATGTGTATACTACTTTAGATTAAAGTAAATCTATTGACCACTCTGCAAATAAAAACTAAATGCAATGTGAAGTCACAGTGTACGCCGGCAGCTATGTGTGTATAGCTATAAAAAGGACAATCACTACTTGACTGAACTAAGTGCTAAATGCATTTGAGATGCAATCACTTTGACTTTGGCTCACTGACATACACATTCATTACCTCGGTTTTAAAAATAAATGCTAAAAATAAACAATAATGAATTGTAACTTTGTGATTTAGAACAAAACATGTGAAACAAAAGTGAATTTCATTGAACCAATGAAATTATAGTAAAAAAGCCAACAAATGTAAGTTAGCTAATGTTAGCTATGCTCCCTTGATCCTCCTGATCCTTCCCCTGCTGTCAGATGTAGTGTCTGTTTATCAGGCTCTCATAACTCACACAAAGGGTTTAATTGTTTCACATCCATCTTTCATGATTTGTTTTCCATTCTAAGCTGTCATTTTTTACATTGATACTTACTACATTTCCTGAAATGTATATGCAATGAATACTAAGATGTCTTCAGCTGTTGTTCAGCTTCAGATTTTATATGCTAAAATATGGGACAAACTATGTCTCATATGGATTTTATGGGACGGCTTGGCAACCATCATAAATTATTCATAAATGACTGCTTTGGACAACCCGATCTGATGAGAAAATGTAACTATTTTATTAATTGAGTTTTTCATATAAAGTCGTATGATTTGATTTGTTCGAAGACTTATGATTTTACAATTTTTTAAAACTTCTGAAAAAAACCCAAACCTGTTCCATTGTCTATTGTTAATAATGTAGAGATATATGAAGCACAGCCCACACTGAAATCACTTTCAGACCAAGCAGGTTTCTGTTAGCTAATGTGGCAAATTCACGTCACCAACTGAACCGGTTGCGAAATCTGCAAAAATAATTTAAAATTCTGTGATAACATTTCTGTGCATTTCCCAAAAGCAACTATGGTCGCAAGTTCCGTCGTTACCAATAGAGTTCAATGGAACTAACGACTATAGCTAGCTAACGATGGTTTTGGGAAACACACCCCTGAGCAGTTACAAGGAGGATCAAAATCACGGGAGTGAAAATGGCGTCCAAAAAGGGTGTTTATTTCAAGCAAATGTGCAAAATGTGCAAATAAATATGTTTAACAGCTTAAAGCAAAGATTATTAAAGGGGTCATATGATGCGATTTCAATTTTTCCTTTCTCTTTGGAGTGTTACAAGCTCTTGGTGCATAAAGAAGATCTGTAAAGTTGCAAAGACTAAAGTCTCAAATCCAAAGAGATATTCTTTATAAAAGTTAAGAGTCAGCCACACCTACCTAAAACGGCTCGTTCTAGCACGCCCCCACATGTCTACGTCAATATGTGGGAAAATTTGCATAACGCCGCCCAAATGTTTGCAAAGAAAGAAGGCGTAACTTTTATTCTCGCTGTAGTTTTGTTGTTTCCGCCGCCATGGCTTTTTCAGACCGATGAGCTTTGTAAAAATCTACGCGTTTCAGAAAGGCGGGGCATAGAGGAGAAACAATAACGTACAGTATGTGGAAAATAATGTGTTTTTTGAACCTTAAACCGCATAAACACATTTCATTACACCAAATACACCAAATACTGTTCTTTTTAGCAGCATCATATGACCCCTTTAATGAAAACAGTCTGAAACTAGAACTGCTGAGTACTTAAAACAGTACTAACTCCCCTCCACAACATTGAGGCTGGAGTGTTACATGCTACACAGCACCACAATCTCCTTCACAAGCTCTCGATCCATCTCGATCTGAACCTCTCTCCCTTACTACTAGTGATGGCCATCTTAAATGCATTTTTCCCGGCCTTACAAATGGGACCATAGCCTATGTTTTTATAAAATAAACTCGTCTCACAATATGATTTATAGCTACATGAAAATTAGAAACAAGAGTTAGGCCTAAGTAGATACAGTTAATACCATTTAAAAGAGGACGGATAAATCAAAACATATTTACACAAATATTTCCATAAAATAGCTCAAATGAGCGCTTTCCCCTCGAGTTTGCACCTCTTATTGCCATGCCCACTCAGCTAGATCAGGAAATACAGACAAGCAAACCCCCCGTAAATATTATAACAATTAACTAAAAACAATAAGAACCCAGTAAAAGCAGTGATGAAAGACAACTTTAAGGCCGCTCCATCACAAAGTCCCATATTCCTATTGAAAAAACTGGATTTCACCCATGAACATTTGCCTAACAGTAGTAAATGTGGCCGTGCCTTAACCCTCAGTGGTGCATAAACAGATCATACAAAACGGACAATGACATGGATTCACCACCAATTCACAAAAACATCAAATAGTTAAGAATAAGCATGAGAGTGTGTTGGTTTCGGAAAGATCTACACAGGCAGCAACTCTGTCTGTAGCGCTCCTCACATGAAGGAGACTACAGAGGACAGAGGAGATAGCATAGGTGTTAGCATGTTGCTAAGCTAACAATATGTTACACTAAAAAAGTGCGGCAAAGCAAGTTAATTTATAAAACACTCTTCATTCATAATTCAAAGTGCTTTACATAGCCACAATAAAGATAAAGAATACATAGGCTAATAAATGAGCATATACCCGAATATTGGAGAAAATTATTCATTATTTTTAATTTGATTAAACTGTCAGAAACATCATTTTCTGTACTGATTGAAATATATTTATAATCAATATTTCTCTCACTTCATCTGCCATCTTGGATGCTTATAACAATATGTTATGGGATTGCCATACCTGTGGAAGATATATGTGTTGCTGTTAAAATTTGACAGTATTAGGTATGTTACAATAATGCAGAATATCTAAACATCTTATAGATGGCAAGGGAAATAAAAAATATGTAATAAATCACAATATATTATCGCATCGATATCTTAATATCTTACCCGATTTTGTTTCTCAAATAAATTAATCTTGCTTTAAGAATCTTTAGATCTAGATTTTATTGGAAAACAGGACAAAATGACTAATGAAGAAAATTCGTTTTTGCAGTGCAAGCAGCTCATTAGGTTTTGGAGCAGAGCCTTGTCTCTGTCTCTGTGGGCAGCAGTGTGATTAATGCTGTACATCTGGAGGTCAGCAGAAGCAATCACCCATCTGACCCACTCACACAAATCTCCCTATACTGATGCAACATCCCTCTCTGTCTCTCGCCTCCGTTTAGCTGTACATCTCTATGGTTTGATGCTCACAGTCGAAAGAGAGAAAGTCAATGGCATCATCCATTTTTAAATGACAGAACGTTGCAATGGTGCTAAGAAATGAGGCGCAGATCTGGCTCTAAACTGTGAAATGAAGGTTATATACGCACATATGTCAATTCTTTAGCCGTTTCCGCTGCTATTCACTGCTTCATTCATCACTTTTGCTTTATTCATTCTGTGATGCTGCAAGACAACTTCAGATTAACTGCAGTCAGAGGGAATTGAAAATGAGTGTTATATGCCGAAAACACTAAGGGAAGCCCTGAGGTTTGTTTATACTCATCATCACTCCAAAATATTTATAGCAATGCTGTAAGTAAACTATAAAAAAAATTTTTTTTAAACTGTAAATTAAAGATTATTGGATTATTTTCACAAGAAAATACTATTTCAGTCTTTAAAATGTCACTTAATTGTGTTACTTGCTGTTTATTTGAAACAAACATTTCATTCAAGAATTGCTAGTAAACGTCACAAAGTAGCCTAAATCCTACTAGGGCTGTCAAAATGTCAAAAACGAAATTCTAATTTTCGACTTAAATATTATCAAAATTCTAATTATATTCGAATTTAAAAGGCATCATTTCAGTTAGGGGAAAAAAGCTTTTGGCTTCTCTCCTGAGGCCGCAAGAAGGCGCATCTAGCAAAATATTATGCACATTTCTTCAAAGCGTAATAATTCAGTTTTGACGTAAACAACATCTTCTCCACACTGATGCTCTTGTTTTCCGCAATATATTGAATGAACAACGTAGCAGTGCCGCATCTAGTGGGTTCAACTGGATAGGCTAACAAAAGCATTAAAATGCAATCAATGATACATACATTGTCATCGCATCTCGTGCGCCACTGATAAGGCTGCCTAATGGCTGAAGCAAACCTTAAATTCGAATGCACCGTTTTTGCATTCGAATGTGGATTTTTTTTTTTTTATTCGACAAATATTCAAAATTCGAAAAAAAAAATTTGACAGCCCTAGATCCTACACCAAATTAAAATTCTGCCATTTACTCAACCTTATGTTGTTCCAATCTATACAAAACTAGATTTTTTATTTTTTTTTCTACGTAGCTCATAGTGACCACATTTGTCAACATCCATAAAAAAGTTCATAGTTTTCAGTTTGTGAGAAACAGGCCGAAATTTAAGGCAATATTCACTGTAATGTGGTTGTGAAACATTTCAGGAACAGTAACATTTCATCCCAAAATTAAAAGAAAAAAAATGAATTTTTTGCATTTAAGGCATTATTTTCAAGACAAATACGCATAACAGCAATTGTTATTATTGTTCTTACAGTGCTAAAAATACTTTAATTGTAACTTTAAAGTATTTATACTTTAGACTGCTAGCATTTGGTCAACTGATTTAAATCCATACTTATTTACATTTTTAAAAACCACTGAATTATGGAAATCTTCTACTATTAACAACCACCATTTAGAATAATTTACAAAAAGTAAAATATGTGGGAACATTGCAGTGGTGAGAATTTTATATAGTCACAATGTAAACAATTTCAGTGGTCCTAAGAATAAGCTTCAGATATTCTTCATATAAAAGGGAATTTCTACATTAATAAATATAAGAGAGAGAGAGAGAGAGAGAGAGATATGCTGAAATGAAATATTTGACATCTAAGTTTACAGATTTTGATCTGGACACTTTTTTTTTCTTTTTGGTTAAAATCAAAGTGGGGAGGTGAGAGGTTGTCTGTTCAGCAAGTCTGAAGAAACCACAGTCACTGATGTGTGGGAAAATGAAACATTGACGTAATATTCATGTGTAACCATGGAAACCTGCTGTATTACAGGATTCTACTTAGGCGTTGAACAGGACGGGTCACGTTTGTAGGAGGGTGTTTGGAGCTCTCTCTATATTTATTTCTCTCTCTTTCTGTCTTTTCCTGTCTTCTCTATGAATAGCTGCATATCAAACCCTGCTGACTGACCATCTTTGACTTCAGCCGGCCGCACAAACACCAACAAAGTTAAAAAAAATGTGAGCTGCTATTTCTGTATTTGATGATTTTTGAAAAGACAAACGTTTTCTTTATTTAATCTTTTCATATTCTTCGAGAAACGTTCCAGCTACACTATGTCTTCCTGTCTTATTTGCTGAAGTCTGGTCTGTATTAAGATCGTTTCAGTCAGTGGACTGAGTTTACTGAGCTGTTTCCTTGGTCACAGATAGCAGGCAAGAAAAAGCGTGAAAAAGGCTCCTTAAGCACACACACACTCACCAGCGATGGCATATGGAGGAGTGGTACTGCATATTTCAGTCTGAAACATCTAACCTACATTCGATCTGCTAGTGTGTGTGTGCATGCGGGCAAAACCACCATTGCGTGTCATGAATGTGTGTGTGGAGGAGGAGGTCACAGCTATTCCCACACACTGTATTTATGAATATGTGTGGAAGGAGACGGCATTCCCACATTACGTATCTAGGCACTACAATATATATTTATTTTACAATCGTATTTTATTCTAGTGACATCCATTGGCATTTCCACACACAGGAGACTGTGTTTGTTTTTCCATTGACAGAAGACATGCATATTACATGTACTGATGCTAAAAGCCATTTTTATTCTGTTTATATTTTATTTTAGTAACATCTGTCATCTGTTTATGATATTTTTATTTGAACAAGTATATATAATGGATATATATCCCTACTTACGGTAAATTATAGCCCTGTCACACACTGAAAATAGTGAAACTGTAACATTTATTCAAAGTTCATTTTTATATTAGTCTAAGCGTGGCTTCTGGTTTAAACCTGTTTTGTCTTTTAATTAATACTACAAACTTGATTTCTTGCTAAGAAACAATTTCATTTAAATAGTATTTTCACTTGACACCAAAGTGATGAGGTGATGTACTGAATGCAGGAATTATTGTTGGATTTTATTCTTTTTTTCTATTTGTATTATTTGTTTGTTGTTGTTGTTTTAGTACATAATGGAAAATGTATTCATATTTTTATTTTATGAAGGTCCTTTTAAAGAGTCCGACTCTCTAACCATTATGCCACGACTTAGCTAATTTTCCTTTCGTTTAAAGGCCAAGATATATACATACATACATACATACATAAATACATGTAGTCCTACATTAAAGCTGCAGTCCGTATGTTTTGTCTCTTTGTCTCCATCTCTGTTTGACAACCTGCAATTGCAGTTATTTGCGGAATTATTTTCTTTGCATGGGTTGTGCTCCGGCACGGCTCCAGCGGATGAATCTAATGTTTTGAGGAGAATGTGTGGCTGTCATTCACCTCACTGGTGTGGATACTGTACTTAGGAATCACAGATTCTAGCCTACTTCTTCGAATATATGACCCAAATAAGAATTTTCACCGGATATTGTCATCTGAACAAGTAAGTAACAAGTCTGCCACGTTTGTTCTGACCAACTGAAGAAAAAAGCATTGCAATAAATCGCGCTACCAATGGTGATTAAATCTAACAATCGGTTGGCTCCTATCACTTCAAACCGAGCAAATTGTTACTATTGTTATACTTTGTTCTCAAATTGTTAATGTTAACAACATCACAATTGCATGATTATGTGTATATAGTGTGTATTAGCGTGTAGATTTCAATTTCTGTACAGTCTAATCTCTTAAAGGGGTCATATGATGCGATTTCAATTTTTGCTTTCTCTTTGGAGTGTTACAAGCTCTTGGTGCATAAAGAAGATCTGTAAAGTTGCAAAGACTAAAGTCTCAAA
>NW_015539890.1:118410-118578 GCF_001515605.1 Sinocyclocheilus anshuiensis | reverse complement strand
GATGACGCTGTGACTGAGTGTGGAATCATGGGAGTTGTCGTCTTCATCCCCACAGTCGATCCAATCCGATGGGACTCGGGCAGGAATCATGTTCATTGATGAGCTAATGATTTATTAACGTCGTAGTATGAAGCAGAGTGAGGCTGAAAGCCGTCGAAGCGAAACGAG
>NW_015539890.1:117256-117795 GCF_001515605.1 Sinocyclocheilus anshuiensis | reverse complement strand
ATCTTGTGTAATCCCAGGCTATCTGTAATCAGATGCACATTTAAAACTGGAATATCATTTAATTTCAGTCAGTTGTGTTTCATAATCCTTTCATATTCTTTCTCATCCTTTTCATCCTTACATATCGTTTCTGCAAGTTTACAAGTTTACAATCCGCCATCAAAATGATCAATTTAATTATTCCAGCTGCTGTGAGAAAAGGCTATAAACGATAACGCACTGGATAGCTGGCCAATCAGAGCACACCTCGCTTTTCAGACCGATGAGCTTTGTAAAAATCGACGCGTTTCCGAAAGGCGCCCTGCAGAGAAGCAACAATAATGTAAAAATTATGTAAAAATGTAAAAATAATGTGGTTTTTTTTTTCCCTTAAACCGCATAAACACATTGCATTACACCAAATATACAACTTAATGTTCTTTTTAGCAACGTCATATGACCACTTTAAAGGCACAATATGTCATTTTCGCCGCTAGAGGGCACGTATTCAAAATAAACAAATAGACAAAGGCGTAGTTTGATGACGCTGTGACTGAGTG
>NW_015539890.1:115051-117108 GCF_001515605.1 Sinocyclocheilus anshuiensis | reverse complement strand
ATAGCCTAGTAGCCGGGACAACTTCTTTATGTTTACAGACGTGATGTAATGACGCAGCGACATGCTCGAATTTCCCGTGAAAACCTACCCGTACCACTCAAATTAGAAAACATTATTATAAGCTAACCGTTGTGAATCGGGCTAAAGTAAGGCGATAGATTTGAACACTGGCTGCTTATGTACTTGCTCAAATATTGATTTCGGAACATTTTTAACCAAAAAAAGTTACAGACTGCAGCTTTAAAGTGCACCTATTATGGATTTTTGACAATGACCTTTCATGCAGTGTGTAACAAAGCTCTAAGTATTTGTGCGCAAAGAAAACAAAAATAACAACTTTATTCAACAATTCTTCTCCTCCTCATCCAGTCTGCTGTGTCACGCCTCCATTTTGGAGAGTATCACGACGCATGCGCGCACTTCAGCTTTGTGTAAACAATGCATGTCCGTGATGATGTAAGCAGCAGCGCAATGCAGATGCGTTGTTTACATGAAGCGGAAGTGCGCGCGTGATACTCCCAAAACCAAAATATGAACCTTTCATAACCCATAATAGGGGCACTTTAAGTAACATTTTGGCTGATGTCTAAAGAAAATGTATGGTATTGTCTTTATAATAAAGACTATTTACTTTTGATGAATGTTTTAGTTTTGGGAAAATACATTTCTTTGATTAATATTAAATCAAAATGTAAGCTTAAAATCAAACCTTGAATATAATTTGAGAAAACCATACATTTGGCTAATACATCACCAAATCAGAGTTTTTCAGTTGGTCCAAAGTATAATTTTTCTCATTGTGATAAAATAAGTGACCTGAATCTCTTTTTGTGTGCAACGGCAGCTTTTCAGGCAAGACTTGAAGGTGTCTCGGATTTTCAGTACTCGCTGGAGTAAAAAGTGTGACAACTAGCCACATGAACATTTCTACATAAACTTGACTCTCGGCACTATTTAGAGGACAGATGTCTGTGTAGGCAGTCAGGGTCAGGGTGTTGGGTAGTGTTTAAGGAAGGGGTCAGAGTTCAGAGGTCAAGGGTCAGCTAATAGTAATCCACTATGGGAGTGTGTGTATTGACTTCAGCAGAGTTCTCAAATACACACACGGCACAGGGAAATAAGTCAATATCAAATCAATACGCTCTAAACAAATTGAAGTTGTGATAGGTGGTCCCAGTACCGGGGCGGATCTAGAAAATAATTTTTAGGGTGGCAAAGGGGTGGCATGGGGTCTATGAGGGGTGGCAACACCAAAGCAAGCCCCCATGCACAGTTTTTAGGGATTTATGGTCTGACATACACAGTTGTGTTCACAAATATTGTATAACCATTAAGTAATCATCTATACTGTTTAAAATGAAAAATAAATAACAACATTTCAATATCCATCATGGCACCAAATCAATACACAATATAAAAAACTTCAACAGGTTATAAATGTTTCTGAGCTTGTATCACTAAAGAAGACATGCGGTTCTATTCAAATTACATATAGGCTACTTAGATGGTATAATCACGTTTAGTGCAAGTTTAAGAGCAACAAAAACTATTGAATTTCCTGACATTAGAAAGAAATACAATAATATCAAAGCACTGAAACTGGATCAGTTTTGAAAACAATGTTTGATTTTCTGTTATTAACAGAGGTGGGAATGTCTGTAATCACCCAGAACAAACTCAATCAAACATATATTCTAGCAACACCCCAGCAACTGCATAGCAAGAGCCTAGAAACCACCCAGAATATCCTAGCAACAGTTTAGCAAACATCTAGAACATCTAACTGACCAAACCATTTATGTTTTTTAAACAAGATTTTAAGACAAGCCAGCATAAATTTTTCTTTTAAACTTTTCAATCTAGTTATTACAGTTTTTCTTACAGGTTTTTTTCAACTGCTTACACACATTTTCAAAACTTTGCCTCTTTTTTTCAAAACTTTACACACAAATCCAAGAATTGCACACACAAAATGCAAAATGCCTCACATCTCTTGCAAAATGAAGCACTGCTTTCAAAATATCACAAACACATCTCAAAAGCAAACATTTGCAAAC
>NW_015539890.1:111144-114905 GCF_001515605.1 Sinocyclocheilus anshuiensis | reverse complement strand
ACTGGTACTGTACTGTAATTATACTGTATGTGTAAGTATAAAACCCCTGTAGATGATTGGCTCGGCTCTCTCCTCTCTCCGTTGTTAGCATGCAGAGATTCTGATTGGTGTGTCATCAGTTTTGCTACCTAATGTTTAACTTACTCATTGTTAAACTTTTTGAGAAATGTGTCTTTGTTTTGAAAATTGAATTAATGGTTTGAGGGGGGAAAGTGCCAACTAAAATAAGTTATTAACAATCGAGAAAACTGCAATACGACTAGATTCTTACCTAACTCTGCTATTAGTTTCCTTGATCGGCATCTTCTTATTGATTTCATGTTATTGTTCCGGCTTATATCATGATGAAAGTGGAGCGAGCGGTCGGAGAATCGGATCACCAAACAATTACGCGATGCATCTCAGACATATCCGGACGGGATTAGATTTCTCAGAGGACTTCTGAGTTACCTGAAAAGCAGTAATTATCTGATTCACGAACAACTGTAAAAACAATTCGTTAGTGAACTGGGCCGCGCTTTTTCTTAGGGTGGCAGTTGCCACCCCGTGCCACCCCGGTAGATCCGCCCGACTAGTACAACATAGCAATTTTTTTCCTTACACTGAGGCCTATTTATGCCTCACAAAAAAAGTAACTGTGTGACTTTATTTTTCATAATTGCGGCTTTATATCTCCCAATTACAACATAATTTCTCATAATTGCAACTTTATAAAATTATTAGGGCTGCCCTCGACTAAGGATTTTTCTGGTCGACTAGTAGTCGTTCATTTGAAGCATTAGTCGACTAATTGCACGTTTTTTAATAAACCATTTAAATTATTATAATGAGCCTTTAGTTGCCTTCATAGACTAATAAGCGCTCAAGCACACGCATAAAGCTTGCCACAGTGCACTGGCAGAAGTAATGAGGAGACTGCATTATCATTTAAATAATTTGATAAACTAGCCTAGTGCTTTCTTTGTTTTCGGATTAAGAGATGAAGTCGGCGACACTGACTCGTCATCTCCGCAGTAGTGGACGCGCCTGTATGCATGTTTCATACAGATTACATAATCTAAGAATATTTGTTTTCCATTTGAATTGGTTCATTTGAAAATAGACATTTCACTCTCTATAGATATATTTTTAATGTATGTAAGGCAAAGATATACACGGAGTTTCGCGCTCGAGATCGAGACGGCAGAAAGCGCATCCTGCTTGCTTTCATTATTTTACAAAAGTGCGGTATTGTGAGTGCACACAAATAAACGTGGAGATGTATTACTCTTATCTGTATGACCAAAAATGACGGAGTATTTTAGGAGTAAGTGAGGGCACCGGCGCCTCCATCTGTACTGCAGTGAGCGCTACTGTTCAGCTTCCTCACACTAGAATAGCGCACATTTCTCTAGGTTATTAGATTGAGCGGCCATGTAAAGTTGCTAATACTTACATATTTCAGATGATAAGCCATATTTGAGAGGTCGATGAATGATAGTCGAGCGTTTGGATGTCCTGCCCATAGATGTGCTGTATTACCACATAGACTAGCCGGTAACGAGCTGTTAGTAACAGACTTCGCCTGTGGATTTTTTTTTTTTCTGCGACTAATTAAATTTTGGTCGACCAAGCCTCTTCTGGTCTACAAATGATTAGCCGACTATTAGGGGGTAGCCCTAAAAATTATATTATTATAATTTTACTTTATTTAGCATAATTGTGACTTTACACACAGTGTGACTTTATATCTCCAAATTGAGACTATTGTCACTTTATATATCGTAATTATGACTTTATTTAGCATAATTGTGACTTAATATTTTACAATGTGATTTTATGTTTCACAAATGCGACTTTATTTGGCATAACTGTAACTTCATATTGCACAATGTGACTTTATATCTTCAAACTGTGAACATATTTTTGTATTGTTGTGACTTTATATCTCACAATTTCCCTGTATATTTCACAATTGTGACTTTATTTAGCATAGTTGTGACTATATTTTTACAGTGTGACTTTATATCTCCATATTGTGACTTTATTTATTGTAATTGTAACATTATAACACAATGTGATTTTATATTTCACAAACGTCACTTTACTTAGCATAATTGTGACTTTATATTGCACAATGTGATTTTATATCTCCGAATTGTGACTATTTTTTACAACTGTGACTTTATATCTTCTTTATTTCTTGTAATTGTGTCTTTATAGTTCACAATGTCACTGTATATTTCACAATTGCAACTTTATTTCTTTATTGTAATTGTAACTTTATATTTCACAATGTGATTTTATATCTACAAATTCTGACTTCTTTTTTGTAATTGCAACTTTATATCTTGTCATTTTGAATTTATTTCTGTTAATTAGAACTTTATATTTCACAAAATCACTTTATATTTCACAATTGTGCTTTCAGCCTAATTGTGACTTTATATTTTGCAATGTAACTATATATTTCCAAATTGTGACTTTATTATTCATAATTGACTCTATTTTTTATAACTGTGACTTTATTTTTCGAAACTGCAACTTCATTTAATGTACTGTAATTTTGACTACATATCGCAATTGTGAATTATACTTCACAATGTGACATTATTTACTGTAATTGTAACGTCTCATAATTGCAATTTTATATCACAATGTGTCTATATACTGTATCTCTCCCTCTGATTTTATTTCTCAAAATTATCTGTTTCATTTTTACTCAAGGGTTGAAATAGGCTTCCAAACAATCTCACTGGGAAAAGATCTGAGAAGATATGTCAGGCTAATTCAGGCTTAACAGAGAATATTTTATGAGCCTGTATCTTTACTTGATACTGAACATTTCTCTTTATACAGTGTATTTCCCAGCAGAGCAGGTTATTATGTGTAATCCAGCAATAAAAAATATAGTCAATGAGATTTCTCGCTTCTGAACTATCATAATCGATGGGAATCATTAGACATCAGTACTTAAGTCTGCAATCTAATGCTTTATTCACTAAAATCAACATATATGTCCCATCTTCATGATTCACAGCCCATTTTTGGTTCATAAATGACTAGCACAATGTCACAATCACCACTTAACTGATAAAGACCCAAAAGCGCCCCAACGTAGGATTAAAGAGATTCACTCTAAATTCAGACTAAAGGTTTGTTCTAATTTAACCGATCAATCTGACAGTTTCATGCAATACGTGTAAAATTATCTGTTCTGTCGGCTCCATCTGAATCCATTAAAGTGCATGAAGAAAAAAAGAGGCCCAGCGGGAGGGTAGAATTTAGACTGACTCATACACACTCACACAGTTCCTCCCCGCCTACAATAAAATAGCACACACACACAGTGACTCTCTCCATCCACTACACACAAGCTTTCCTCAATTTCCTACTACCCCCTGCCACTGCACAGCAGCTCACACACATACTGTACAGCATAAGGCACTTACATTGACCTACTCACACACATACAGCACACACACACACACACACACACACAGAGCAGAGCTGAAGGGGGCAGAGACAAGCACGAGTACAATCCGAGAGTGGACAGTGTGTGTGAGTGTGTGTGTTAAAAGAGCTTAAAGGGTTAGTTCACCCAAAAATGAAAATTAAGCTGCGTTTTACTCACCCCCAAGGCACCCTAGGTGTATATGACTTTCTTCTTTCAGACGAATCCAGTCGGAGAAATATTAAAAATTGTCTTTAATCTTTCAAGCTCTATCATTGCAGTCAGCGGGTGTTGCATTGCTTCAGTCCAAAAGAAGTTAAATAAAAAG
>NW_015539890.1:110471-110843 GCF_001515605.1 Sinocyclocheilus anshuiensis | reverse complement strand
ATAAGCCAAGAGGAGACTGGTTTTCCTTTGCTAAAGTAAGGAAACTTTGCTTCCTTTGCTCCTGTTAACAAACGTTAGTTTTCACGAGACTCACCGGCGCATGCACAACACTGACCTCATATGTCATCCAATCGATGCGTTTTTGTAAGAAAAATATCCATATTCAAAACGTAATATTCACTTGAATCTAGATTGCGCTCACTGTTGTACACGGAAGCAGCTCTGGGCGGATGATGTATGAGGTCGGCTTTGCGCATGCGCAGCTCAGAAGTGATGCATGCGGATGTGCAGGGGAGACATCAAAACAAAACAACGGTCACTAATTAGAAGTACAAAACGAGGATTTGTAAAGAAGAATGTCGGAGGATTTCG
>NW_015539890.1:101502-110430 GCF_001515605.1 Sinocyclocheilus anshuiensis | reverse complement strand
TCGGGGGTGAGTAAAACGCAGCCTAATTTTCATTTTTGGGTGAACTAACCCTTTAAGTGTCAAAACCAAAAATGTGAACCATCTCCTGCAGCACTTTAACAAGAACATGCATTTATTAGCCGAAAATCTTATTCAATAGATGCAATAGATTTTATTCCTTGTTCAATACATTTGCAAGCTATTCCAAGGTAGTTCAAATAACACCACACTGAAAATTCACTGAAGGGGAAAAAAAAATCTGTCATTATTTACTCGCCATCACCATGTCAAACTTTTATGTTGTTGTATATGGAACACAAAAGGAGAAATTAAAAATCTGAACATTTTCATAATGTCATGGTTAAAAAAGCACTGTAAATGTATTGAAAAAAATTACATTGAGAAATTAGGGTTTATTAGGGTTAAGTATATTAGGGTTCTGTTTTTATTTTATTTATTTATTTTTACTGAATGGAACTGAATTAACGAAAAGAACCTTTTTGGCCCAAAAAAAGAGTTCTTCAGGATAAAGATTAATTAACTAAATGAGTTGTTGATGACTGTGTAATAGTTATTTTAAGTTTATTTCAGTGATAAAATACACTATATGTGTTTCATTGATACATACATGAAATAGCACTTCAACAAGAATGTAATCCATAAAATGTTATGATCTCATGTTTAGAATCCTAAAAGGATTCTATCTTTAAAAATAAAAGTTTTAGCATCAATAGTTCCACGAAGAGCCTTCAGTATATTAAAAATGTCTTTATATTCTTAGGGGAAAAGGCTTTTAAGAGCATATTCTTTTAAGAACTTTTCATATAAAGGTTTTTTGGGGAACCTAAAATGGTTCTTTTATTTGCATCACTATATAAATGTTTTAGAACTATTGGGTCTTTTGATTAAATTCTCAAAAAAAAAATATATATATCTAAAAATCTTCATCTGTAATGAACCACAGCAGGGGGTCCAAATATAACAGTGATATAATCCTTAAAAGTTCAATATAAAATAATTGTGACCCTGTCTGTGAAAACCCAGCTAAAGTCATTTTTTGTGATTTACTGTTTTCTACAATAAAACCATCCTTCATACGGTAAAGAACTTTCTGTGAACATGTAACCTTGATATCTTTAATACTGACTGAGCAAGACCATGTCAAAGATTGAAATCAGAGTGAAATCAAACTTTGATGCTTGTTATATCATAATTAGATTTTGAGACTTTAGCCTGGATTTCAGAGAGGGTCACAATTTCTTCTAAGATTGAAATGGTACTTCTTGGAACTTTTTTGGTGTGCTACCATACCAACTTGTTTTTATTTACTTATTTAAGGAAGACGAGTACCTTGGTAGGACCGTGGTATTCTTGAAAGTACCTTGGAGTAACATACCATGGTGTACCATGAATTTCAGAAAGTACCATGTTTTTACCATGTGATTCCATCACTGCACTACATGGTCCAGCCACAGTGCCACAATGTGTTAATTACCTTGTGTTGTTTCCACACGGCGGCCAGGGGCTTCACGTCGTGCTTGCCGTGTTTGCCCTCCTCCAGACACTGGTAGCACACGGGGGTCTTGCAGCTGACGCAGTACATGCCGTAGTTCTCCGCTTCGTGATCCACGCAGGTCGCCTGTCTGCGCGCGGAGGCGGTCCCCGCCTGCGCTGGAGCCACCGGCGGCAGCAGCCGGTGCTTGGCCAGCGGTCCGCGGGAGGGGTGGCAGCGCTGCTGGCACGGAGCGCAGTAGAACACATCGCACTGCTCGCACATCACCGTGGCGTCCACCGGATTGCGGTCGCACAGCTGGCATTTGACGGAGGCGGCGTGGCTCTGCTGGTAGCGGGACACGATCGCCTCCAGCAGCCGGTTGCGCTGGAAGCCGCGGAGCCCGCGCTCCTCCAGGGACACGCTGCGGTGGCACAGCGGGCAGGTGATGGAGCAGTGGCGGTGCACCAGCGCCGGCGGTAACACGCGCACTCCGTTGGGAGACTTCAGGCACGGCGTGTATGAGCCGTAGCCGCTGTCCGTCTCGCTGTACATGCTCATCTTGTCCATATCCAGATAGTCATAGTCCGAGGAGCATCGGTTCTGCGGAGGGGTCTCTCCCTCCGGAGTCTGCACGATGATATTCCGAGCACACGCCAGGCAGACATTATGAGAGCACGGTAATATAATCGGCTCCTTGAAGAGAGAACCGCAAACCGGGCATTTCAGTTCTTCTTCCATCGCGCTCAATGAAATCAGAGCAGCACTACAGATGCGGACAGCTCCAGTTACCCGCTCCGCGCATGCGCAGTGAGAGAACGGTTGTGGGCGTTGTAGTCCCTACGCTGATACCCGCCGCTTCTGCTGACCACTTAAAAACTACAACTCCCATAATTCCGCTAATTAAATGCAGCGAAAGGAATTTGTATTATCGTCCCGTATTCAAGGGTAATAGGTTTGGCCTAATTTGCAATTTAAAGAAGCCCGTGTGTAAACAACCCCGTCAAAGGAGGACAGGCGTTGTAATTGTGCTGGCTTCCGAGAGAGCTGACCAGTAGCCTATTTCTGTGTGTGGCCGTGAATAATTAGAGCAAGGAATTTTTCACAGCATGCATCGGGCTGCTTACAGTCCACCCTGCCCACACAGTCTAATTACAGCACAGAATTAATGAGCACTTCATCACACATACATCACCACACCACCTTATCTAATGATTGACTAGTAATGGGGGAAATATTACATTCATATAAAAAATAAATAATGGGAAAAATATTATACTCATATAAAAATCAATGTGTATTTATTTATACATAAGCATTTATAGTAGCTACTTTTTTTCTTGAAATACATGGTTTAAACAAAATTTCATGTACACACAAATAGTATAATTTTTCTAGTTTTAGGTTTATATACATATATATATATACCGTGTATATATATATATATATATATATATAGTATGTATAGGAAAAATAAATGTGAAAATTGAGAAATAGGACAGAAAACGTGAATCACAAAATATTTTTGATTAATGTCCAGTCCAATATAAACTAATAGTGCAGGGTTAAAATATTTATTTGACAGTCGGGGGCACAAAGGCACGTGCTTTTGTTCTCTCTCACATGCCTGTCGTTTTGTTCAGAGGCGCAAGACTGATCCGTGAGATTAGGCTGGGGGTCTGCCAAGACAAAATGAACTCCTGTCATAACCCAGAGGGTGACGCTTACCTAAGAATACTGGAGAAACAGCATCCATGTTGTGTGCATCAGTGCAAACCAGATTGCATCAAATAGTGAAGTTAGATATTCTTGTATGCATTAAAATTCTTGTTTCAAATTGATTTAGAAGATAATTTCATATAAGTCCCATGAACAGTGCCAACACCTTAAACCTTTCCCCATCTTATCATTTTTAAATTCAAAGTTGTCTGTGTATTATGTGTCGGGAGGGATAAAACAACAAAACACAATAACAATAAGACCTTGCTAATATTTGATCAAGGATATGAAGTCTGGCAGAGAACAGAAACAGCAGTATCAAAGAGAAAAGGAATATTTTGAATAACTCTGCCAAGACTTTGGCTTTGGGATATTTATTTAACAGAGCCTTATTTTTATTAAACAATTCCCTGTACACCAGGGGGCACTACATTTAAAAGCTTCGACATCTGGAGCATAGGCTCAAAAGAATACAGCATATTCATGTTAAGTGAGTATAATGCACCTTGCTTTTTTAAACCAGACGTTTACTAGTTTATGTGTACAAAAACACTCAAAAGAAAGCAGTATATATAACAGTGTTTTCATCTTTACACCTGTCTTTTTGTTTGATTGAAATTACAAATGTAATTCTTTACATTTTAATAGGGCACTATTAATTTCCATTTACTTTAATAATATACAGTTCATTATAAATGATTAAAGAACCAACAGCTGATCTCTCGACAAAGCACAATACACTAAATATTATTACATTTAAGTGTTATACAGTTGCCATTTGGTTTGGACACAGAAGCCCGTTTCTGCCACAGAATAAAAAAAATAAAAGGCAATTACAATTTTTTTCTCACAATTCTCACTTCTGCGATAAAGAGCTCATAATATAAACTCGCAAAAAGTCTGAATTTCAAGATATTAACTCAGAACTGAGATGTTAACTTGCAATTTCAATTCTAAGTTTATAAGCAATTCTGACAAATTCTAATCGTAAGCAATAAACTCACAATTTTGAGATATAAACTCACTATTCTGAGAAGATAAGCCAGAATTGTGGGATATAAACTCGCAATTGAGAGAAAAAAAGTCTGAACTGAGATAAAAATTCGCAATTAGTCACAGGACTGTACTTTTTTTTTTTTTTACTTACATTCGTTTATATCTCACAACTCTATGTATATCTTGCCGTTCTTTTTTTCTCAGAATTGCAAGAGAAATCAGAATTGTGAGATAAAAAAGTCACAATTATCTATTTTGTTTTATTCTGTGGCGGAAATTTAATGGATGCAATTAGTTGCAGTTAGATTTTTTTAATTCTCCTTTTGTGTTCTGTGTACAACAACATAAAGGTTTGTCATAAATGTGAGTACAAAAAAAAAAAAAAATGACAGAATTTTTATTTTCAGTGAACTATTCCTTTAAAGAGTGTGAGAGGTTAGGAGTGCATCGCAACACCAAAAATGAGTCACATGAGTGCAATGTAGTGAAATGTACTGAGATTTGAAGACCTCTAGTTAGTCTCCTTCATTCACGTCCGAACTCATCTCTATTAGACGAAGGACATGGTGCTCTCGGGGTTGACCCTGACAGACCGAGAGCTCTTCCTCAGATCCTGGAGCTGTTTGGCTGGTTTCCCGACTCCCTCCTCAAACCGCTTCTCCACA
Source organism: Sinocyclocheilus anshuiensis (assembly GCF_001515605.1). Classification (NCBI taxonomy): domain Eukaryota; kingdom Metazoa; phylum Chordata; class Actinopteri; order Cypriniformes; family Cyprinidae; genus Sinocyclocheilus; species Sinocyclocheilus anshuiensis. Next base: position 105,579 of record NW_015539890.1, on the reverse strand, counting down.
ACAGGAAGCACCGTCTCATGCAGGAACGATGCGTTCTGCAGAATAAAGGCCTTTTTCTCTGCCTCCTGCTCGCAGCGCAGGCTGTAGTCCACATGCTGCACCGCCACCAGGATGATCTCCCGCAGGCTCTCCAGAAACACCATGTGCAGCTCTGGGAAGTACAGCTTCAACCCTTCCTCCAGGAAGGCCATCATCTGCTTGGTGAAGGCCACAATGGTGTAGCTCAGGTTGACCCAGCAGTCTTCTCCCGTATACTGGTCGAAACTGCCGATCCCGCAGCTTCGCATTTCGTCCTTGAGCTTGGCCAGAGCTTCAGGAGTCATCAGGTTCATCCTACGCCACATCTCCTCAGAGTTACGATGCCTCGTTGCTTCTATGATGATGTCCTTCTGGCTTTGGAGAGCCGCCCTGATGTCTTTCATGAGTAACAACTGCAAAATGAAGGTCAGATCCAAGCCGATCTCGCTCAGCTGCCTGCAGTGCTCACTGGCGAACTTCACGCATTCTGCAGCAGTGGACAAGCTTTCTTTGCTGTCAAACACCTGCTTGCTGAAGGCATCTACGAACATCTTCATCACCGAACGAGACCAGACCACAAAGGCGGAGTAGCAGCCAGTGTTGCCTGCGAAATCAGTCTCAAACTCCCTGGCGGTTTCAAGCAGGCTCGTGAAGAAGATGTTGCAGAGCTTTTGGATGTAAAGCAGCGTGGCGCCCTCGATGCGAAGCTGGCGGATGGCGGTTTGGACGGCCGCCGCTCTGTTTTTCAAAAACAGCTCACAGGCCTTCGTGGACTGTCCCAGGCGAATGAGTTGAGAGACGGCTCGCCGCGTGGCTTTAGCTCCTCCACGGAGCGAGCGATCAGGCGAGAGTTCGAACACCAGGACCTCCGTCAGCTGTCGAACACGCTCATCCACCTTCCCCCTCAGCTCCTTCACTCGTGGGCTCACTGGTTGCTCCTTCAGATATTCGTTTAGCTTATCCAGAAGATCAACAGCACCCTCAAAGTCTCTCTGAGCGATGTACACGTCAAGGTCTTCTGGAAGCTCCTGGATCCATTCGGGACTGAGATCCACCAGTTCCTCTGAACCCAGAGGCTCGTCCTCATCAAATGGGTTTGTGGAGATGTCCTGCCGGACTGGCGACGTTGGAACCTCCTCTTCCTTTATGTTTTTGTCTTTCGCCACTTTGTTTTTCTTCGTTTCCTCCAGAATCTCCAGCCACTCTTTCTTGATCTTGCTGTTCTCGGCTTTGAAGATGCGGCTCTCGGGGAACATGAGGATTTTGAACATGTCTTTCATCGGAGGGTTGTCTTTTACGTTCACAACCGCAAAGCTTTCTAGATCATACAACGCATTGTACTTGTATTTCACGGCTCCGCGTCTGTTCGCCAGCCAGGTTGCGATGAGCAGGCAATCGTTCATCAGAAACGCGTGAACCTTTTGGATCTGTGACATGTTGTCTGCGTCATACTCCAAAAGATCACCATTATAGACCAGATATCTGCCGGGGGTTTCCATGATGTTCTTGCATCCCTCCACTTTTTCCAAAAGTGTGGTTAGGGTTCTTTGTTTAACCTCTTCGGTTTCCTTTGGGAAGGCTGCGAGCATCTCTTTGGCCGCTTCATCTTTATCTGTGGACAGGAGAGACTGTGTAATGCTCTCCATTATGCTCTTCTGCTCAGTGAGAATGTGACTCAGCTGATACATCTCACTTTCCAAGTAAGAAATCTCCTTGGCTGTCTCAATAAACTGTCTGTAGTTTTTATAAACATTTTTCTTCAGGTTTTGCGCGGTTTCGTCGGCGACTGTTTGTATTTTCTGACGGTGTTCTTGTAGATCCCGGTCCCCATCCGACTGCTGCGAGAGCTGCTTCACGTACGATTGAGGATCAAAATTAGGGCATTCCAGCAACTTACGCAAACGATTTCCAGTGTCTGCCATTTTATTTCGATGTTACGGCGAAAATGAAACACAAATGTGAGGCTAATTGCGTGAAAATCCGGCTGTCACTGCAGTTGAGCGGCAGAGCTGTTCGCTTCCTCAACGCATCACGTGACTAGCGAACGTTTCAAAATACTGAGCACGCATAACAACACAGATTCCCTCACTTATAATATGTTTGAATAATTTAATACTAATTACATGTACATCTAGTAAGACGTTGTTGTTTGTGTCTGGTGTATGGCACATGTCTTTTAGCGTTGCTGTCCATGTTAATATGCATAATAAGTAAGTAAATAAAAGGATTGACTACAAAAAAAAAACACATCGGGTCAGTAACTGTCAAATGTATGTATATACATGTTATATTTTAATTCATACACTTTATTGCAAACGTAGCTTAAAGTAGTACATATATATATATAAAGTATAGAATTATACAGTATTAAAACTGTACACACGGGTAAACATTTGTGACCCTGGACCACAAAACCAGTCATAAGGGTCAATATTTTGAAATTGAGATTTATACATCATCTGAAAGCCGAATAAATAAGCTTTCCATTGATGTATGGTTTGTTAGGATAGGACAATATTTAGCTGAGATACATCTATTTGAAAATCTGGAATCTGAGGGAGCAAAAAACAATCTAAATATTGAGAAAATCGCATTTAAAGTTGTCCAAATGAAGTCCTTAGCAATGCATATTACTAATCAAAAATTAAGTTGTGATATATTTATGGTAGGAAATTTACAAAATATCTTCATGGAACATGATCTTTACTTAATATCCTAATGGTTTTTGGCATAAAAGAAAAATTTATAATTTTGACCCATACAATGTATTGTTGGCTATTGCTACAAATATACCTGCGCTACTTATGACTGGTTTTGTGCTCCAGGGTCGCATTTTATAAATGCAATAAAAGTTAATTTTCTTTATTTTATTAAATATGTCATTATATGCCCATCTGAGTAAAACACAGAAAGACCTAATTGAGTGTGCCACCTTATTGGTAGGAAGTGTTCCGAGTAAAATATTTGCAGAAGTATCAATATTCATTCCAGTAATTAATGAATAATTACATATCAAATGAGAAATAATTGACAAATAAAATGACAAACAACAAATAATTCCACGATGTGTCGTTGTTTGTTTGGATCTAGCAACTCCGTGCAACTATTTTTATTGGTCACCATTTTACGTCTCCAATTATGAGGGGGGGAAAAAGCTGTTCCAGGGGTTGTTATTTTTGTAGCGTTATTTTAATGGATATTGTAACATCTCCACGTCTCCAATGTTGCTCTGTTCGTGCATATAACGTAACATTATAACAATTAGACTTACAAATACATTTCCCAGCATTCCCACCACTGTGTGACTTCACGATTGGCCAGCAATTTGGCTCTCATAGGGCTCTAGTGGAAATACACTGACCGTTTTCTTTCAAAAATTTGAGACGTTAATCTTTATCGTCACAGTCATGAAAACCCGCGATTAGACCAGAAGTTACACAAAACCCTTCGATCTATTAGGCGAGAGTGCCGTTGGTCGCGATTAATGGTTTTATGAGCAGTTTTTGTGCTGATTGATGGTGTTGAGCTGCTCTTGAAGATGGAGGATGAAGACTTTTTACTCGCTCTTCGTTTACAAGAGCAGTTTGATCAGGAGACAGCGACTGCTGAAGACTATCCGTCCAGTAAAAAGCGCAAGATTGACTCCTCTGATCTGATGGATGTGATTTCTTACTTCCAGCCCAGTCCAGAGAGACCGCTGTCCATCGTAGACGCGTCGTGGGAGATGCTGGACCCCAATCCGGACGTGAGAGCCATGTTCCTGCAGTTCAGTGACCAGTTCTTCTGGGGGAAACTCAGCGGTGTGGAGGTCAAGTGGAGTCCACGGATGACACTGTAAGAGCCAAACATCTAACTGGTGCAGTGTTGGGGAAAGTTACTTTTAAAAGTAATGCATTACAATATTGCGTTACTCCATAAAGAAGTAACTAATTACGTTACTTAGTTACTTTTTATGGAAAGTAATGCGTTACGTTACTTTTGTGTTACTTTTTAAATCTGGACAGGGCTTGCTTGTTTGTTTTTAAAATAAAAAAGTTATATTTTTGGCAAATATAAAAG
>NW_015539890.1:56744-101238 GCF_001515605.1 Sinocyclocheilus anshuiensis | reverse complement strand
TTTTATGTGTTGAATTGTTTGGCTGTTTAGCATTTAGGGGTGTTTTGCGTCTGCAACCAGCGTTATGCTGGGAGGCATGACGAACCAAAACACAATGAGTTTTGATAATTTAACCCGCCGCCATGGAGTGAAGGTGGAGTCTAAAATCAATGTGGAACAGTGTTGTTTAGCGGTGGGAGAGATTGTGGGACATGATAATATTGTTTCTGCATCGCGGATGAACAGTGCAGTTGTTCTTTTTTTTTAAACAGTTAAAAAGGCAAATGATGCTGTACAAAACGGCGTAGTGTTGAATGGTTCACTTGTGCCTGTTTTGCCTTTGAGTAGCCCGTCTAAAAAGGTTATACTGTCCAACGTACCTCCGTTTATCAAAGACGAAGTATTGATACAAGAATTATCTCGTTATGGAAAACTGGTTTCCCCTATCAAAAAATCCCTCTTGGGTGCAAGTCACCATTGGTAAAACATCTAGTCTCGTTTAGAAGACACGTTTTCATGGTGCTGAAAAATGGAACTGATGAGATCGATTTGATTTTCAAGTTCAAAATTGATGGTTTCGATTACACAGTGTTTGCAACATCTGACACTACAATTAAATGTTTTAATTGCGGTAAAATCGGGCATCTTGTTTGTGATTGTCCTAATAAAAAGGACAGCGCAGGTACGAGTGCAAACTCAGAACAAGTAGTTTCTGCTCTTTCTCCGGCTGGGACGGGTGACGCGGAGACTGCCAGTACGTCTGCAATAGAAGCCGCTGAACACGAGCCGATTGCTGTTGTAGCTGCTGAGATTGAATCGGATAAAACAGAGATTGTTACTGAGTCTAGTAAAAATGATACTCTTCTGATGTCCGATGAGCAGTCTGAACATTCTGAAAACGCTTGTGTGGCGGTGGCAGACGCTGATGAAATGGATGTCGAAGACAATGATGTTGATTTTGAGGAAGTAGAAACTCTTTAAAATCCCAGTTAAAAGAAAGAAAAAAAGCTGTGGAAAGGCTATTAAACAAGTCAAGAAAGATGATGGTGGTAGTGAGAATGTGGGTTCAGACAGTGATAGAGATTCCTCTGATTCAAATATGTCTCAGTGTTCAAATCTGTCTGTTAGTTCTCAAATGAAAACTTGATTTGCTTGTATAGAGCGGATGACATTAGCAGATTTCTGCAAGATACAAAGGGAATGAAAGGAGTGCAAGTTGAAGATTTTTTCCCTGATTGCAAACAGTTCATAAATGATGTAAGGTATCTAATGAAAAAAGGAGCTTTTCAAGATGTAGAGGTTTACCGTCTTAGGAAACTTGTGAACAAACTCAAAAAAAAATTACCAAGGATGTTGAAGCTGTTAACTTCTAAAATTCTGCCAAAAATAGTTCTTTTGGCAACTTTTATGTATTTTTTTGCTCTGGTCTCTAAAATAATTATGACAAATTTTAAAATCAGAACTTTAAATTTAAATGGTAGGGAAATGCTCCTTGGGTCAGCAAGGTCAGGGAAAAAAAAAAAAAAAAAACAGGTGGAGAACAAAAGACAAATGTTACTTACATGTTAACTTCCAGAATCTGGCAGTAAGTTTTGGGAAGTTATTTTTAGTCCATCTCCTATCCTGAAAAGTATGGAAGTCCGTTTCCGCCACTGAATAAAAAATAAAAAAAAGGTAATGCGAGTTATAAAATCAGAATTGCAAGAAATAAAGTCAGAATTGTGAGATATAAACTCGCAATTCTGACTTTTTTTCTCAGAGTTGCGTGATATAAACTCGCTATTGTGAGTTAAAGTCCAATTTTGAGAGGGGAAAAAAGACTGATATGTTCTCAGAATTGCGAGTTTATATCTCACAATTGCAAGTTATAAAGTCAGAATTGTGAGTTTGTATCACGCAATTCTGAGAAAAAAAGTTTTATTTTAAGTTTCATTAAGTGGCGGAAACGGGCTTCCATACTTAACTTACTGCCAGATTCTGGAAGATAAATTCTTGAAAGAGTGGTACAAGAGGATGTGGTGCTGGTCCTTCAAGAGTCACTCTCAACTTATCTGTCCATAAAGCCTTAACCAAGCAAAGTCTCTGAGAACCTGACACATTGCTCTTCTGGAGACTCCAGGTAGGTTGCAGTTCTGAAAAATGGTGGCGCTGGAGACTAAACGGTTCCTGATGGTTTCACACCTAATTCTTTTGCACTTAACATGTCTTTTCTTCTCCACCTGTTTTTTTCTGACCGTGCTGACAGCATTTCGCTGTCCAATGGTCATGCCTTAACCTTGCAAATTCTAATATTGCATCCTTCTCATGGGCATTTAATTAATGGGCATTTTGGAATTATATATCACTTATAAATGATTAAATGCCAAATTAATAGTAGTTATTAAGATTAATGTGGTTAGGAATTGGTCAAATGTGCTTGGAAAAAAAATCAGAATCAGAAATGATCAGAATATCAACTTACCTAATAATTATGCACGCACTGTAATGTTTGACTCCCTCAGATGTGCTGGTGTTTGCTCTTATGAGGGAAGAGGAGGCTTGTGTTCTATTCGACTCAGTGAGCCACTCCTGAAGCTCAGACCCCGCAAAGATCTTGTACAGGTTGGTTAAACTTTTTTTTTTTTTTCACTTTGAAAGTTAAAATAGAATCGAAACATCCCCATTTAATTCCTTAACCATATAAATATTTTAGTGTAATTCAAAAAAAGTCCTCCAATAGATATTAAATGATTTTTATGAAATAAACATTAGAATAACTTATATTGCTTGTAATATTTCAAGATGAACATTTACTGTAAATTAGGTTTAACAATATTGTAACCGTGATATGTCTTACTGGTTGATTTTACAATATAAAATGTTAGAATAACATTTTAGAATTTTTTCCAATAGCATAGAATATTTCAAGATGAACATTCACTGCAGCTTAGGTTTACTTATGTTCGTAGATTTTTTTTTTTTAAGATAAAAATTGTTTTAAAACGAGGAACTATTATCTTTCAGTCGTCTTTGTATTGCTTTGCATTAGGTTTTACCCCCACAGTAAAAGCGACAGAGCTTTGATTATAAAACTAAGAATTTAATTATAATCTTATTAAGACATATTATTGGGAGATATCGAGTAGTGGTCGACCGATACTGGTTTTTTGATGGCCGATGCCGATATCTTGGAAAGCCGGGTGGCTGATATAAAGCCGATATAATTGTATTTATTTTAATTAATATTTAAGAAATTTGAAATAATTTGAAAATGGATTAAAAAATAATTTTGTAAAATAAACATACTTATACTTTAGATGACAAAGTATTTTCCACAAATAAATAAATATTTTTTATAATTGAAAAGGAAGTGTAACCAACAGAGCACTCAGTAATTTGGGAAGTTTGTGCATTGGGAATCATATTTTTTTCAAATAAAGCCAAGGTAACACTCATAACACACATCATACATAGAGCACACAGTGAAAATGACATGAATATGACAGTGGGCATAAAGCGCAGCATAATTTGAAATCACGAATTTATGTTTGAAGCATTCAATTTGCACGGACCGAAAGTCAAGCAGAGAACACGCGATCATGCAGGTCACATGCAAACTTCACAAGATCTCACAACTGGATTCGACTAAGTTTGCAAGGTTTGTGAAATAAAATTTTCATTAGCCATTCAAAGATTTGTTTTAAATGATATAAATGCATATTTGCTGATTTGCTGACGGCAAACGAGAAAGTATTATAATGTTTGCCTTTCTATTACTAATAATATAAAAGCAATCATTATAATACTTTTTGTATACATTTTAATTCCTTTGTTTAACAGTTCTATCGGATTGTTAGACAGACTTCTATCCGTATTAGACAGAACTGAACGATGACAGCGAACAGGGAGAATGTGAGCACTGTGCTCAGGCGCTGCCGCACTCAGCGCTGTCAAAATAAAAGTCCCGCCTTGAACGCATTGGCCAAACAGAAAAACTTATCAGCCAATGCCGATATTTGAAAAATGCCAAATATCGGCCGATATATCGGCCTTGGCGATATATCGGTCGACCACTAATATCGAGTGACAAATTATATTTACAATAGACTTGTATGCATTTTATATAAATATTCTGTAATACTGTAATAAATATGTCATTGATTTACATTACAAGCTATTGGATTTTCATTTTACTTTTTTGGCCATATAAATAACTTTTGCACTAAATTGCATATTTTTGCCCAGTTTTGGCTTCGGAATAAAAGAAGTGTTTTTTATCAGGGTATGAGCACTATATTCTCACTAAATAAAATTGTATAGACCATAAAAGTATCAAATATGATACAAAACATCAAACATATGCAACCGTTTTTGACAACATGAAGGTTTGAAGGTTCAATAAACTGTTCTATTTAAAAAAAGGGATTTTTCAGGATATTATTTTTATATTTTATTTTATTTTTATTTTATATTTATTATTATGTTGTCCTCATTTGTAAGTCGCTTTGGATAAAAGCGTCTGCTAAATGACTAAATTAATAAATTAATTCATGTTTTTGTCATATTGTGCACAATTCAACACTGTTCACACAACACTACACCTTATTCTAAATAAAAAAAGGTTTGTTTTTGTAATCTATCATTAAAATTTAATAACTTGATCCATCTCTTGATCCATATTGTGTTTTTCCGTTTCTGTCAGATTATGTACCTTAAATGTATTTTTTGATCAGCTGCATCTTGATTTTAATGTCACTGTTTCTTTCCTCAGACTCTTCTTCATGAGATGATCCACGCTCTTCTCTTTGTGACTCAAAACAACAGAGATCGAGATGGCCATGGTCCAGAGTTCTGCAATCACATGAACAGAATCAACCAAGCAAGTGGCACCAACATCACTGTAAGATGCGATTCCGATATTCAGTATTAAACCATATCCAGTTTGAAGTCACCGTTTCCAGGGTCCAGATGCTCTATCATATCCCAAAAGCAAACACAAGTGGTGCTAATAAATACTAACAGTGTGTTGTAGCACCACCGAAAAATCATGATCCTAACCTTTACTTCCATACCGAAATCTGTTGGCCAGACAGCGAGTAATCTTTTATGAATCGTTAAAATATTGGTGACTGGGACACCATAAACCTGAAGACTGTAGCGTAGAGCATGGCTGCGTCCCAAATGACGCACTATACACTATGTGCTTATGCACCATGTACTCAACCATGTAGTGTATGAATTACATGAGGTTATTTTGTCGTTCATAATTGGAGTCTGATAGCCCCTCCCCCTTCGCAACGTAATTAAAGCTGCGACAGTTGAGTGCATGAAGTGTCCAACATTCCACACTTCGTTTTTTTCGGTTATTTAAGTGCATCATCCGAGTATTTAAAGTGCACTTTTTCTTTTTGGAATTTTCAGTGTGAACGCACTACTCGCACTATTTATACTACAAAACATCATAGAATAGTGCATAAGTACGCGATTTGGGACGCACCTCATGAGTTTTTAAACACTTAGCTTAAAGATGTGCTATAACTAAATAGGGCTCATAAATGGCTGTTGAGATAGTATTCTCAGTTGAAACGGAGTAGATGTTTGGACCTGGAAGCGTCATGACTTAACAAGCGGTTCGAGTTTAACCTCGAAAATATTAATGACACCAATTTCTGTGATCACAGATATATCACTCCTTTCACGATGAGGTGGACATGTACAGGCAGCACTGGTGGCGCTGTAATGGACCCTGTCAGAATCGCAGACCGTTCTTTGGATATGTAAAGCGTGCGATGAACAGATCTCCCTCGGCCAGAGATCCCTGGTGGGCTGAGCACCAGAGGACCTGCGGTGGAACATACACCAAAATCAAAGAGCCAGAGAATTATGGGAAAACAGGCAAAAGTGATAAAAAGAAAGACAAGAATCCTTCCTATGAGAGCTCCAAGAATTCAAAGCATCCAAGTAGTACAACAGGTGATCCAGTCGATATTCTCACATTACTATCTCTTTTCCCACCAGTGTTTTTAAAAATGTTGCCAACCACTACCAGCATTTTTGATCATTTTCACAAAAGTTTCATGAATATTTGTCGCATGAATATCTGAACATGCAATATGTCAAAAGAAAGAACAGAGCATCCGCAAAAAGAGCGGCATTTTGAACAATTAACAGCCGATAAAATTGCATTTTTTGTCAAAGACTACAACTGGACCGGAATCATAGATTCCGAAAACATAGATGGAGTAGATCGAGTCTATCAACACCCCCAAAACTTGCACAGTCTTATCCACATTATTTTTGACCAAATGAGCGGCCATGGCCGTTTGTAAATTGAATGTGTTTCTTACCATATTATTTTAATGTATTGTCTTAATTATAAACACACTGGGTTGTAGCACGAACAGTTTTACCATTTATTGCACTTTGTTATTCTTCTGGTTATTTCCCTACTGTGTCTAATGAAGCGGAAGTCTCGTACACTCACAGAAAACGGCTTACTTCCGCATTGAAAAATAAGGTGGATACCACTTCCTGGGTTGATTGCGATCACTTGTATCTGCTTCTTCGCCCTGTATTGATCCAGAAATTTAAAACACTTTCAGAAGATGTGCAATAGCGCCACCTACCGTATAACAGTGAATTTTTCGAATATATTTCAGAATAGATTTAAATAATGCTACAGTCACGCCATGTTTTTTTTTTAAATAGTAATAATTACTATTATACCGTTCGGTGCTGTATGGTGCTCTGTGCCAGCAATGTGCAATAATTGTGCAATTTCAGTAATCAGACAAAACTGCAATACAACAACAACAAACATTATGCTTAATAAACTTGAATACAATTTTTTTTTTTAAAGTTTAATGGGACATAAGACTATTCATTTTGCATTTCTGTAATAGCTAAATTAAACTGTATTGTATTGTCCCTTCGTTGATCGCTTAACTACATTTTACGTTTGGAGCCGCTGCCATTGTAAGTTTTTCCATATGATGTTGCAGAGGTCAGGTGGTACAAGTGGCAGCTCTCGGAAAATTCAGAGTTTACAAGCAGTAATTATGGATTGTACAAAGACGTGAACGCACCTTAAGGTTTCATGAACACAAAACTTCTCTGCCATTGGTCAAACAAACAGATCCCACCCCAAACTAATTCCATTGGTTGAGCCAGTGTTGCAATATGGAGTTGATCAAACAAACAAAGAGCAATGTTTTGATAGCCCCACATTGTACGCTTTTCTAGAAAATCAAACTTTAGCTTCAAATGACTGAACTATATCAATATGTATTGTGTTGCAGGCTCTGGCTCACAAGACATCAGAAATGTCATTCCATTCAATGGGAGAGGGTTTGTTCTTGGAGGGACTTCCACGAACAAGCAGAGTCAGAGTCCTCCTAAAGCACAACCCGAACCTCTCGCCTCTCCTCCTGACTCACCGCTCCTTCCAAGACTGCAGCCCAGCGAGGCAAACTCGTTCAAAAGAGTCAGCTCAGGTGCATCGAATGTTCCCCGCAGAAAGTCTGTTAGTAACACTAATGCCTTCGTCAACGTCGACAGCTCGCCTGTGAGAATTTCCAAAGTCAATGACTTAAAAGGCAAGCAGAGGTCGGTACGAGATCTCTTCCAGGCCATAGTCCTCAAATCTCCAGAGAGAGCAGTCAGTGCTGCTGGTTCCTCCAAGCCTGCCGCAGATGTCTCAACAGCAAACCCTGCTAAATGTAAGGGACCATCTTCATCTAGTGCCTTAGACGGGCAAACTAGCCTGATCAGTAACCATCACTCATACAGTGCAACAGTGCCAAAGCCAGAGTCGCATCTCTCCAAATATTTCGGCAGCAGTGCTCAAACGTCGAAATCCCAAGATTCACAGTCGAAAACTTTGGGAAGCCCCCAAAAGTCTGCAACTGGAACACCGGGTTACTTTTCGAAGCTCTTCGGAAGTAACCCAAAACTAGAATCAGATGCTTCAAGCTCAGGATTCCGAAACACTAGCGGTCCCCAAAGTTCACATGCTTCAGTTCCTTCAGGGTCCGGTTCCAAGCACTTTGGAGGCTCCGAAAAGCCTGAATCCAACTTTCCGAGCCCTAGGAGCATCGGCAGCCCCAGGACATCAGGGACAACGCCTTCAGGAGCCAAGAAGAGATCATGTGACGACCATAAATCTGAACATATCTTTGATTACTTCCAGCAGACAAATGGCAAGTCCTCCACGTCCACAGTGCAGCAGAGAGAGGCGGTGGAAGACTGCATTCTGCTAGTCAGTGATCAGCAAGCAAACAATCCTTCAATCCTGATCACCGTCCACTGCCCCGTCTGCCACATCAAAGTCCCAGAGTCCACAATTAATGAACATCTGGATTCCTGTCTGTCATAATCTCTGAGAGGAAGTACAGGCCATAAGGTTTTAATAAAGCTAGGTGTTTTACTGTGATATTCCATTGCTCAGGTATAGCTTCAAATAGAATTTGTATTACATATTGTTTTATGTCATAGTAGTGAGATATTTTCATTCCAATGCAATTGCTATAAGCGACAGTTCTTAAAATAAATTTATAAGTCATTTAAGTCTACAAAGCATGCCATATTTGCTTTTGCACTTACTGACTTATTCTACCTAATTTTTGCATCATGGGAAGAATGTTGCTCGTGATTGACAGCTTAGTTGAAATTGAGCGAGTGGTTTAAAGAGGCGTCACTCACTGTCCTTTTGTGGGTTGATGTCCGCGGTTCATGTCGAATCAGCAGTACTGAATTTCGCACGCGTTGGCTGTCCGCTGTGGGATTTAGATGTGCTTAGCTTTCTGCCGGATCAGGCTTTGCAAGGTCGCTTTCATCTCGGTGTCGTCAATAACAGCTCTGGCAGGTTGGCCCATGAGTGGGGGGGCGGAGCTTGTGCCACCTTCTGCATAATAATTTCACATCTACTTTGTGCCCTAGAGGAATGCACGCATTCAAAAGTTAACCCCACCCAGAAGTGAATATTGGGTGTGCAGGTTAAAACCTTCTGATGTAATAATAGTCATGATATATTGTTAAGTCACGAGTATTGTTGTTTCAAAACCAGCGACCCACCTTTGAAGGAAACAATGCCTGATGACGAGTTCACACGCTTTGGCGTGGTTCACTCAAAGGCCCGTGCGCATAATGTTGATTTACGTAAAAAGAGGCAGGACGCATTGATTTGTTTAGTGTTTGACATGCTGCAGGCGTCGGGGATGTCATTTGTAATGTATGCGTGTCGTTGTAACATGCACTACAGGTTCTCAAGGCAAACCGTGCTGTCTGTTAATGCATCATTCTCTGTTGGGAGTGAAAACTTTGCACAATTTATTGTTGGCCAATTTAGGGGCAGACGTTTTGTTTTCAAATGGTTTTATGTTGATACTCTGTTTTAACATAAAATTAAGAAGTTAATTAAGTGGTTCTAAATGTTTGTATGTTGATTTTGTTAAGTGGATTTTCTATCGTGTTTTTAAAATTCTAAATTGTGCCTGATTTATTTTTGACTCATGTTGCCTATAAACTGTTGTAGTTAACTTTGTTGAAATAAATGTTCAATTATGTATTTCAGTATCCCTTTGTCTTTTTGAAACACTCTAGTTGGTGAAAAATTGTGAGAACGTTTTAAGTATTTATTTTCATCGAGTTTTACATATGGGTAATTCTGGTAATATTTTAAAAATGAATATGCTTGTTTGTCATTTTAAGAAAGCATTTTTTACAGAATAAAGTAGACTTAGGGGCCATTCACACAAAATGTGTTGGGAAAAAAAAAATTGGTCAAATTGATTCGAAGGTTTAGACGGAACTTAATGTTCATATCGAAACTTTTGAAAATAACTGTGATGCCAAAATTGTTTGATTAGAATGTTTGCAACTAGTCTATAATAGGCAAAAATGTTCACTTTGAATGATTTATCTCAAGAATGGCGTGATATTAAAAAGTAGAACTTATTTTAACTTGAGCACCATGTTTTTAAAATGCTGTGTTGTGCTTAAGACACCGCGAAAGATGCATGAGCAATGGTCAAAGCACATGTTTGGAAGTTCGGAAGGAACTTAATGTTCATATATCAAAAGTTTTGAACATGTCTTTGATGCCCAAATAGTTCGAATGTATTCGAAATAGATTCCAATGTTCGTAACTAGTTTGTAATGCCCAACAATGTTCACTTCGAATTGTCTCGAGATGAAGTTAAGTTCATTTTAACTTGACTACCAAATAGATAGATTTAGAGATAGGTAGTCTATTTGACTACCAAATAGATAATGCAAATAGACACGACAACAATAGTAAAAGCACATGTTTACATAAAACAATAAGAAAGTAAAGTGCGGTAGTAATAAACTGAAAAAGACAAGGTCTAAGATGTTAATTTTAAAAGTATAACTACTTTTACCTTTACCTTTTGAACTCTTTTATGCGCAAGATGCTGCAAGAGACTTGAGTCTAACACGTCCATGTGTTTACATGGAAAAACAATGGAAAAGCAGCATAGTGGAATATAAAAACGCGTATTGTGTGAACGGCTCCTTATAATATATGCTGTGGTCAAGCTAAATGTCATGTCATTGTGTAAATAAATTAACAGGAGTGAAATAAGAGCTCAAGTTTTTAAAGATTAAGCACTGACTGACTAATGGTGTTCATTTCTTCTTCGGAAATGTGTATTATCGTACTGATTTGTGTCATTTTATCAAACAGGACTGAAGGTTTTAGAGTGACAAACCACAAAAATATTGCACGTAGCTGACTATACTGTTATTTTCCCAGCAAAAGTTATTTCACTTCCTGGAGGATGATTGAAAACTGAAAATTATTTAATATTTGATCCATTATACAGCATGAAAACATTGTAAATGGATTTAAGCCAAATTTCCCCAAGCAGAATATCGTAGTCATGTCATCATACCATTCATCATAATGCGTGTCTTGTGTTGACACAGTACAGAACAGAAGAATGACACAAGAGCACGTAAAAAGTGAATTGTTTGGATCTATATTGTCATGACAGAATGTCCTCATGGTCAGATCTTTATCCTACTGCAGTGTTCTCAAGAGTATCCAACACATAAGATAACAGTTTCAGACACACTGTGGATTTCATTTGTTGTGTTCATTGTGTGTATGTAGTTGTTTGGATGGTAAAGGAGGCCGTGAAGTTTAGCAGCGTCGTCTTTGTGTGTGTGTGTGTGTGTGTGTGTGCGCGCATGCTGTCTTTGTACTGGCCTCATGTCAGTGCTTTGTGTCCAGTGTGTGTGTGTCAGAGGTGCGGATCCGTGGCTGCTCGTGCTCACCATCTGCCCGCTGCTGACACCTTTGTTCCGTGTGGGGATTCCAGCCCTGACCTCACCCTGAGTCAATTCATCTGGCCATTTCCTGCCCATGTGCTCCCCAAGCCAAGGTCTGAGCTGCCATTAGAGGACTGTGATCTGGATTTAACCCAGTAATCAAAACACCAATGCTAAATTACAATATGACAACATAAATGCAACACATTTGTATCTATAAAAGTATGTTTTTTAGCACTTCATAAAGTGAATATATTTTAATATGTTTATATATAAGTACACATTTTCAACAATTTAGCAAAATTGCAAAATCTATTTTAATTTATCTTTATTCATTCATTCATCTTTTATGTATCTATTTTCCTTTTTATTATAATTTTGTTTTTCTCACAATTATTGTTTTTTTTTTCCTGTTTTTTTTAACAGACCAGTACCAAAAACAAATAATATTTTCTACATTTTAAAAATGACTATAAGTATATATTTTTTAACAGTTTTTGAGTACAGATTGCAGAAATCTTTGGGATTCATTCATTCATTTATGTGTTATTTTACTTTTTATTTTATTTTTCTAAAATTACTGTTTGTTTGTTTGCAAATCCAAATATGCATGTGATGAAAATGTAGGTTACCACACATTAGCTTCGTCTGTCCTTTGATCAGATTAAATTTTGATCAAAATATTTTAAGAGTATGTGTGTGTGAGTGTGTGAGTGTGTGTGTGTGTGTGTGTGTGTGTGTGTGTGTGTGTGTGTGTGTGTGTTTCTTAAAATTATTGGGTTTTTTTTATTGTTTGTTACTTTTTCCCAAAACAGGTCAGTAGTAAATCCAAATAATATTGTTCATTTAAAAAAAAAAATGTAATCAAATTTAGAACACATTGAAAAATCTTTGGTCTTTTATTTATTTATGAATATATTTAATTATTCATTCATTTGTGCTATTTATTTTATTTATATTTATTACGTTGATTATTTTTTATTTTATTATAATTAATTTTTTCTTTTCTTTTTTTTCAAAAAGGTCAGTAGCAAGACTAAATAATGTCATACATGTGATGAAAATGTAGGTTACCACACAATAGCTCTGGCTGCATTTTGATCAGAAGAAAATATTAATTCAGAACTTAATTCTCATGAATATTCAATGAGCTCGCTGTCCGTCATTGGCGGCCGCGCCCAGTCCGCTCTGGGTCTCTTTAAAGCGACAGGAAGTGCGAGTTGAGTTCCAGCCTCAGATTACAGTGTTGTTCGGAGCGGTGGCTGTTACATGGGTTTTTCGACGTCAGGGTGTAAAGGTCTTTAAGAAAATTATCACATGCCGTTACTGTACACTCGTCTGTAAGCAGAGCGTGCTATTTGTGAATGTTAGTATGAATGGTAAGGTTGGGAATGGAGCAGCGGGCGGTGTGCTGGCCTGTATTGAGGGTCTGCCGCCACTGCCCAAGAGCCTGAGCGGACTGCTGAACTCCAGCGGCGGCTCGTGGAGAGAGATGGAGAGGATGTATGTGAAGAAGACCATGATTCAGGACGACTTGAGCCGAGGAAGGAATAACATGGACAATCTGCTGGCGAATAAACCAGCAAACCTGGATGCCGCCCTTGCTTTGCTCAGAAAAGAGATGGTAAGGGTACAGAATAGTGAGCAACAGCTGTACTCCCGACTGCAGGCGTTACCACAGTGCCTGTGTTTTAAAGTCTAGTAAAATTCCTGCCTAGTCAACATGCTTGGACAGCGTAGTCACGAATAGAACATTTTTGTAACGCGAATCGATTCGAAAGTTCGGAAGGAACAAGTATTGAACGCGCTAGTGATGCCCAGATTGATCGATTCGAATGTTCGCAACTCGTCTGTAATGGCCAACAGTGTTCGCTTCGAATGATTTGAAGGTGACCGTTATCCTGGAAAATGTTCGATTTGAATGTTTAGAACACCCATGTGATTCCCAACAAAATGCTCTGATTGCGCTCGTCATGCCCAATTAATTTGTTTGTTTGTTTTTTTCCTTTGATCCGCAACATTGTTCGATTAACGTTAGAATGTTTCGATTGCGCCAGTGATGAACAAAAATGTCTGTGATGCCCAAAATGTCTGATTCGGATGTTTTTTGATGCCCAAAATGTTAGATTATACTGTTAAGAGCTAGTCTGTGGTGCCCAAAAATGTTCACTTGGGATTTTTTGAACGTGACTGTTATTCTAAATGTTTAATTCGAATGCTTTAATACTCCCTTAATCCGCGAATCGAACAATGTTTGGTTTGTCATTTTTGTTCAGGCTCACCTGTGATGAACAAAATGTTCAGTTTGCAAATTCGTAACGTACCGGTGATACAAATTATTATTATTATTTATTTTATTTTTTTTATGTTTTGAAAGTGAACCCGATCTTCAATTTTTTTGTTTGAATTTGAATATTTTGAACACTTCTGTGATTCCCAACAGTGTTCGATTCAAATATTCCGATTGTGCGGGTGATGAACACAAATGTTCACTTCGTATTTTCGATTCCAGTGTTCGGTTCATCCATTCGAAACGTGCCTGCGATGGCCACAAATGATCGCTTAAGGTTTTTTGAACGTGACCATGATCCACAAAAATGTTCGATACGAGTGTTCGGCTCAAATGTTCAGGACTACTAAGTGTTGACCAAAAATGTTCAATTTGAATGTTCTAAATGCACCTGTGATGAACAAAAATGCATGGTTCCTACGTTTCTAACTTGTGATTGTGTAAACATTTAAAAACAACAGGTTCTGTTTGGGTCTATTTTTGAGTTCGTGCATTACCTTTTGCTGTAACACTTGAACCATCACTGGGAAAGGATCAAATCATTACAATATCAGAACAAAGCTAAACCTGAAGAACATAAGGTTTGGAATGCAAACACAGAATATGCATTGTGTGAGTAAACGCCACAGATCGATTTCAAAGTAAATGTTTGGTTTTTGAGTCACTTTTGTTCTAGCGTGCAATGTGTTGTCCCTTTGATGTTTCCATAAGCACTCATTAGAGTTTGTTTGCGCAGGTGGGTTTGCGGCAGCAGGACATGTCCCTGCTCTGTCAGCTCTGGTCCCTTCACGAGTCCATCCAGGAGTACAAGGGCAGCTGCCAGGACCTCTCCGCTGTGTCCAGTGCGGATGGACCCTACGGGATGGAGAACGGTTATTTCGATGAAGATGAGGAATATTATACTGAGTCCGGTATGACACCAGCCGAAACGCCAGATGGAAACGATACATCTCCTAAAAACGGGACATCCAAAGACAGCTGGATACATGACTCGTTCCATATCACAATCTAAAACGCTTGACTTTTATTCTTTAATGAAAACAAGCTGTGCCATAATTTAGTTTGCTGGCATTGTTTAGTTTTACAGCAGACTCTTTCTATAGGACATATTATTTATTGTTTAGAAATATAATATAATATTCTACATAGTTTTTTTGTTTTTTTTTTCCCCTGATTTAATCGACATCGGACATTTTATAAGATCTTTTTTATAAAGGGAGAAGCATATCATTTCATAATGAGGTTTACAGTAAATCATGTTAAACTTGCGTTGATGAATTTATAGACATTTGTTTGATGCTTCACCCCTCTGAATTCAGAAGAGTCTTATTTCTTGTTGAGCAGTCGCTCGCTGGGTGCTTGCAGAAGACAGGGTTTTGTTTTTTATTGAAAATATGTATTCTGAATATGCTGGAAATGCTACCTATTCTTTGCTGAAATGTAATCCAGGGTATAACCAGCACAAAGAGCTTGTGGCAGCATCACCAAAACAAAACGCAATGTCCCAGTATGCTCATTGCATTATGTATTGTGTAACTCCTTGTGAACGTATAGTAAATCGATAACCAGCTCCCTAATATTTCCAGAGTATTTACTTCTCACCTTGTGTCAACCTATTCTAGATTGTGTATTGTAGATGTTTTATTTATTTGCTTATAATTGCTGCTTGGATTCAGTCTTCCATTGTGCTTGAACTTCCTCTCGGTGCACATCATGGGAGTGTCATCGTGTCTCTTTTTGCTCAAGTGTCAAGTGACTCGCATAAGGTCACCTGTATTCATAATGTAAGATAATAAACTTTGTTTATGCCAAGTACGATGCCCATTAAATACACCAAAAAGATTCAGTGTGTGCATATCATAGCATGCCATAATGTAAGCATTTTATACAGTGTAACATTTTCTTGATGTGTTGGTGAATCGAATGCCTGGAATTCAAAATTTGCACCGTTATGGATCATCTAATTCTGTAGTTGATAACTGGTAATCATCAGAGAGTGTTTCCTCTACAAGAATATTAATAACGGCCGAGAGAGAATGTCTTCTACCTCTATTGTGTTTGAGCTCTGAAATCTTTTTTTCTCACACCAGCAGACACAAACAAGTGGCTATTTAAAAAAAAACAAATCCTGATTCAATTTGAACACACTCTTCCGATATATTACCTTCAATTCTGAGAGAACATTTTTTTAAAAACGTTATGCAACCAGCAAGGCTTTAGGTGCTTTGACCAAAATCAGCACTGAACTTCACACATCGTGCCTTGACGCACCTTGGCTTTGAATCCAGGTGTTTTAGCCATCATACTATTTCATATCTACATCCAGCATCTTCATGCATCCATTTCAGTCCCTCTCATTAACGGAAGAAAGATCCACCCAGTAAATGTCTCCTCACCACCCATCTCATTATCTTCTACCCTGCGGTGATTTATTGTTGTGATCCTGCTCGGAAATTCCCACTCGGTTTTCGTAATTTGCATAGAAATCAGTAAAAGTGATCTTTGGCCTGTTTGATCTCTGTGGTTGGTTGTGAAATGATTTCTGCAGTTTTGCAAACAAAGATGCAAAATGATCTGGTTTGATGGCATTTGTTTGTTTTTGGTCAGTCTGTGTTCTTGAATGTTTTTCCAAATTTTTAAATGTGTTTAAATGCAAAACATTGCATATGTGAGGTTTGAACCGATCATTGATGCAGCAAGGATCCTTTTGTATGTTTTATTGTGTGTGTTAGCGAAATAAAATAAATGTAATATAATGTATGGTCCATCTGGTTTTTATGTCACTTTAGAATTTTAGTGTTCAAATTCTTCATTCAATATAAATATCAACATAATTATGAAATAAATACCTATAAAATAGTGGAGAAAAATGTGGCTTTCCAGAATAAGCGCTTCAGACTGTAGTATGCATTGTTGTCACATGACATTTTTCGCTTAATTCCAGTTGTTTGTTTTTCATTTAAATGCAATTTTGTAAAAAAAATATCTTAGTTCCGTCAAATAATGAACGCAGTTGATACTACTTTAGTTGCATCCATTACACTGGAAATAGAAGTTCAAGTTGATGCATTGTGGGATACAATATTTCACACATTAAGCTCTTTTATTCTGCTCATTTTGAAAACGTAGTAGCGGGCATCCACTGAATCTATTCTGTATATGCAGAAAACATGCTTAATGTACACAGTATACATTTTTTGAAGTTGAAATAGCACACTGTCATATACCACTCTTACTACTGCTGCAGTATTTAGTATGTATACTGTGCACAGTATGCAAATGTTATGCATAGAATATCAGCCTGACCTACATATGCCAAAATAAACAGTACACAAGAGCTTACTGTGTGGAATATTGCATCCAATAATGCAAAGCACTCAATTTAACTTTCCATCTCCTTTTTGATGTATTATTTGACTATCCTGCCTAACTTGAATCCTCTCGCTAAATTAAATGAGGTCGGGTGTTGACAATGACTGTGTCAGACTTCAAAGTCCACACCTCTTTGGCCACAAAGGTCGAATCGAATTGTTAAATGGTAAGAGTGGCAGTAATATTTGTACTGGACTTTTTAGAGAGTTACATTCAACTGTCTAAAAACCAAACAGGGTTCACAACCTGTCTAAATATGTTCACCTTGGTACATTTATGTGCATAATAAAAACTATAAACTAGCTATGAAATCACATCCTAGATTTTTTTGTAACATTTGTGTCATTAGATATTCGAAACCTATTACCATCCCAGCCAACATGTTCATGTGGGCCCCACATGGGATTTATCTGGGCTATATGGGCATCAACTGGGCATGGGCTCAGAGTGGGCACTTTGATGGGCTGAATGTGGGCCCCAGCTTGGATAAAGTTGTGGGCCCCAGTTAGGTTGCCCATTATTGCTTATTTGTGGGTCCCATATGGGCCACATCTGGGCTATATTAGGCTATATTTATAGTTACATAATTTTTTTTTTTTTCAGTTGATTTATTTTATACAATTATGGGTAACTACATAACCCTAACAACTGAATAAATTGATTTAATTTTATGTATTTCATGTGTATACCATCAAGGATTATATCATAATGTACTGTATATATATACTGTATGTATATATATATATATATATATATATATATATATGTGAAGAGTTTGGTTCCAAAACGTTATAAATCCATTTAGATTAATTTGAGTAAAAATGTGTTTTCTTTACCAAGAAAGTGGCAAGATGAAAACCACTATTTTCTGTTTCAAACTTTCACATAGCATCTTTAGGTTAGATTAATCGGATCCAAAAGACAAGTTTTTGTTTACATAATATATGTGTATGTACTGTGTATATTTATTAAGTATATATACATACACACACATGCAAGTCAAGTCAAGTCACCTTTATTATATAGCACTTTTAACAATACAGATTAGTAATATGCATTGCTAAGAACTTAATTTGGACAACTTTAAAGGCGATTTTCTCAGTATTTTGATTTTTTTCGCACCCTCAGATTGTCACGTTTTGGCTGTATTTGGTTTGGTTTCTCTGGTTTCGCGTTCCAGTTCGCCTGTGTTCCCTTGTTGGTTTCCACGTTTTTTTTTTCGATTAATTAGCTCCACACCTGTTTGAGTTCACAGGACTTAAGAACTGGAAATGTAATTAGGGATAATTACATTTCCAGTTCTTAAGTCCTGTGTTCTGCCCTGGTCCTTGGTCTGCTATTGGTTTTGTCTACGGGTTGTGCTACCCCTTGCTCCTGGATTCCTTCTGTTTCTTGTGTGGATATATCATTAAAGGACTGTTTTTAACTATACCTTTATTAAACAGGCCATTTTGCTTGTACTCTCACGTTTCTGTTGTATTTGGTTTGGGTTCTCTGCGTTCCATTTTGCCTGTGTTCCCTTGTTTGTTTCCATGGTTTTTGATTAATTAGCTCCACACCTGTTTCAGGTCTCCCTAATTAAATTTCCAGTACTTAAGTCCCGTGTTCAGCCCTGGTCCTTTGTTTGCTATTGTTTTTGTCTACGGGTTGTGCTACCTCTTGCTCCTGGATTCCTTCTGTTTCTTGTGTGGATATATCATTAAAGGACTGTTTCTGGATTATTCCTGCGTCGTGCGCTTTTACTAGCACAAAACCTTTACACAGATTCCAGATATTCAAATAGTTTTATCTCGGCCAAATGTTGTCCTAACAAACCATACATCAATGGAAAGCGTATTTATTCAGCTTTCAGATGATGTATAAATCTCAATTTCAAAATATTGACCCTTATGACTGGTTTTGTGGTCCAGGGTCATGAATATGCAACAATTTATGGTTTATTTAGTTCAACCCCTGTACGTTTAGCCTGTATGCCGTAGCTATAGCATGACTTCATACTAATCTGAACAGAGCCAAAGATGCTCTGTTTTAGATGCTACAGTGTCACTGGTCACATTGCTGTTTGAATAGCATCCAGCACTAATTGGCATATAACTAATGGGCAGAACACTCTTAAAAATAAAGGTGCTTCACAATGCCATAAAAGAACCTTTTTTTTGTCTAAATGGTTCCATAAAGAACCTTTAACATCTGAAGAACCTTTCTGTTTCACAAAAGGTTCTTCAGATTATAAAAAGGTAAGAAAGAGATGGTTCTTTAAAGAAACTTTGACTGAATGGTTCTTTGTGGAACCAAAAACGGTTCTTCTATGGCATCGCTATGAAGAACCTTTTAAGCACCTTTATTTTTAAGAGTGCAGAACACTGAGTCCTTGCCCTGATCTGCCAGGAACAAACTGACAATGGGATAAAAAGTCACAAGTTCATGCTGAATATTGAGGTGATGAATAATAGCCGTGAGTGTGGCGTTTTGGACACAGCTGCGGGCCACTGATGATATTATGATATTCCATTGCTCACAAGTGTAACTGCGCTTTCTTTAACTCGATATCTCAGAACATTTAATAGGATATTATGTCAATACTGATGCACAGTTATACAGTGTCCTTTAGCAAAAGGGAGGTTAGATGCTCGTCTTCATTGTTTCCATATGAGGGTGTTTTATTGCTGTGCACTAAATCTCTAAATCTAAATCCACACCTCTGAGTTTGGGCCTAAGCACCTGTTCAAGGAGATTGAGCTGGATTACTGTAATCTTTATTGATTGTGTCCGCGTCACGTTGACCAGGGATTTTCCTGCTCAAACTCCAACAAGTGAAAGACAAGTGTAGCAGAGAGCGTGGTAAAGGAGCCACTACATGTGTTAAAGGGGTCATATGATGTTGCTAAAAAGAACATTATTTTGTGTATTTGGTGTAATGCAATGTGTTTATGTGGTTTAAGGTTCAAAAAACACATTATTTTCCACATAATGTACATTATTGTTTCTCCTCTATGCCCCGCCTTTCTGAAATGCGTTGATTTCTACAAAGCTCATCGTTCTGATAAGCGAGGTGTGCTGTGATTGGCCAGCTATCCAGTTAGAACGAGCCATTTTAGGAGGGCGTGGTTGACTCTTAACTTTTATAAAGAATATCTCTTTGGATTTGAGACTTTAGTCTTTGCCACTTTATAGATCTTCTTTATGCACCAAGAGCTTGTAACACTCCAAAGAGAAAGGAAGCATTGAAATCGCATCATATGACCCCTTTAATAGCAGGGGAAACACCTTATTGGTGAACTCGTGCACAGTTTTATGAAGAAATGAAGGATTTTATAAAAGGATAGTTCATAAAATATAAAAAATTATCTAATCATTTACTGGTTTTTAATGAAACCTAAAAGAGATTTATTTTCCTTCAATGAAAGTCCATTCTACCAAAACTTCCAAGCTTCAAAAAGTAATCCATACAAATCAAGAGATTTAATTACATGCTTCTAAAACACAATACAATTAAACTAAAACTGTAAAACAATTCTTCTTATAATGTCACTGAAGAATGAGGGTATGGGTTTCTCTTGACATGTTTGAGCTGACCTTTGTCCTCAGCCCATCCCCCTCTTAAAGCAGTATTAGGGTTCAGAGCTGTTCATAGCTCAGTGCAGCACTTCACTGGGTTTATTTGACAATATGTTGTAATGGTCACTATATGACCATTAAAACACTTCTCTCTCTCTCTCATTTTTATTTGTTGTATTTTCTGTTTTATTTAAAATGTAGTTAAAGTTTTAGTCATTTGGTTGTTTTTTTAATAGTTCTTTAAATATGTATGTATAGTTTTAATTATCTTTTTTTATTGCCGTTTTTAATTTTAGTACATCAAGTTAAACTAGATGAAAATGAAGCGTGTTGGCTTGGTGCATATGTATATTATATTATAAGACAACTTTAAAGGTGATTTTCTCAATATTTTGATTTTTTTGCACCCTCAGATTCCAGATTTTCAAATAGTTGTATCTCGGCCAAATATTGTCCGATCCTCAATTTCGGAAAATTGACACTTAAGACTGGTTTTGTGGTCCACAAAAGACTGGTTTTGTGGTCCAGGGTCACATATATACTCCCCTAACATTGTTTAGCAGTTGGCCTCTAAATATATAAGATATATTTTATAATATATTTAAAATTAATTAGAAAAGTATAATAAAATAATGTATTTCAGACTACAATAGAGAGACCGATTCTGTTACCTGTGTATTTTAGCATGGAATGCTATATTGACTGATCATCATCCAAGACCTTAACTATTTAGTTTTCATATCATTGGGAAGCAGGCCTGTTGTAGCATCATTTTAACTTTTCTAACTTGTACTCTTTATTGAAAATTATGACACTGAATATATGCTAAATTTACCCAGATGGCATCTGAAAAACAATACAGTAGGCTATTCAAAGAATGACTGAAACTAATTGACTTTAATTTGAGCGCAGCCCAACCTTACATTCTCTACTTATTGGATAATTTCATTTCAGGACTTATTTAGCATGCCATTTCACTCTTAAACAATACTGATCTATGAAACAGACACACAGAGATTCTTCAGACCTGAACCAAACCCTATGTCAGGAACGACAACGAATACCAGTGTGATCAAGCACCAAAGATATTTAAAAACCTGTCCTGACTTGTGGACGTTCCACACTGACCTGTTTAGTCATAACAATCTTCATATGACAAAATATATTCAGTGTGGATTGAATATTTCCACTCCATACACTGACAAACAAATATATATTCATTTAAATGATCTTTCAAAAATACACACACACACGCACACACAGACACTCACACACACACTCACACACAGACACACACACAGACACACAATCACACACAGACAGACACGCACACACTCACAGACAATCACACTCACAGACACAAACACAAACACAAACACTCACACTCACACTCACAGACACACAGACACTCACAATCACACACACACAGACAGACACGCACACACTCACACACACACACACACGCACACACACGCACGCACACACACGCACACACACACACACACTCACTCTCTCACTCACTCACTCACACACTCACACACTCACACACTCACACACTCACACACAGACACACAGACACACAGACACTCACACTCACACTCACACTCACACTCACACAAACACAAACACAAACACAGACACAGACACACACACACACACGCACACACACGCACACACACGCACGCACACACACGCACGCACACACACGCACGCACACACACGCACGCACACACACGCACGCACACACACGCACGCACACACACGCACGCACACACACGCACGCACACACACGCACACACACACGCACACACACACGCACACACGCACACACAGACAAGGTTTTAAATTTTAAATTGCAAATCTGAAAATAAATATTACGTTTTCCTGCTTTGAGTTTGATACTGAAATCATCAGTTATGAAATTTACACTCTTCAATGCTGTATACTAAATCTTTTTCTGTTGCATGACTTCTTACAACTTTTAAACAGTGGTTTAAAAGTTATGAAATATGAATCTGAACCAAAACCACAATGACTCCAACATACCCTTTAATAACCACAATCCCCCTCAGCTAAACGTTACAAAACATTCAGTTTCACAAATAAGTGCAAGATTTATTCCCCGAGTTTCATCAGAACAAGTTGTACAAGTTCATACTGAAGGCCCACACTTCACATTTATGTAACAGGGATAAATTACAGCAGTAAGAAAGACAACCCAATAAAAACAGATGGCATTCAGATCATTACAGTATGGTGTCGACACTAGCCCACAGGCATCTGTACTATAATTGAGTTAACATCTTCTCTCAGCAGAGCTCATTGAGGAATTTGACAAATGACCTCAGGAGTGTGAAGCTCTGCCTTTAAAGTCTTTAGAAACATACAGGATTTTGTGAAAATTGCACAGGCTTGCTCTCAAACTAGTTCTTCTGTATGAGGAGAATTCACAAGTGAAGACAACGACTGGTCTTAAATGGAGCTAGCTCAATAAAACCAGACATAGAAGCAGGTAAAAACTCATAACCATGTGGTAACCATAGTAAAGATAAACAATTTGCTCTCTGTGACCTCATTTAGTTTCACTTGGACTTGCCAATGAATTCCTTTGGGCAGAACATCTTGATCAAACAACATCTCCGAAGTAATGACAAGCACACCTCTGAGATTTTACAAGGCAAACAGTTTTGTAATTCAAACTTTCTTTGCTGATGGCAAGGAGGACTTGAGTCATACATGAAGAAAGTTTTGCTTCAGTTCATAGAGCATCATCCGGACTCCTGGATTCTAGACTACAGACAGCATTGACAGATAGTCTTGTGAACAGACTTGCAGTGTTTTTAAAGCCTGGGCAACCCACGTCTCTAACAGCAAGCCACCACACACCGCCAGGAGAGACAGCCGCCGACTGCAGTTCAGAATCACTGAAACGTGGGAAACACAAAATGTGTCCGTGATAAAGGAAATATGCATTTTAAAAATGTAGTTTAAAACACGTGCCAATTTCATAATGTACTCCGAATATTTGTACACTTATTGACATACAGTCATAAGGGTTTGCAGGTGTTCACGCTATAATATAATTTCATGTTTTATATTTTTCCCTGCATGTCGGTTGCACCACATGACAAGAATAGCAAGTCACTGAAATATACATTACAAAACATTTAAAGCATCTTTCAGCTGTGTCCAGATGTGCTAAAGAACACTAACATTTGCCCACACTTTGATAATTTTTTATATTATCATATATTTTTAGAAAAATCACAATGTAGCGGACTAACTTTATAGTGTTTTTTTTTTCTTTCTTTCTTGGTTAGGTCTTGGTTACCAGTCACTCAGGTGCCAAAATTAATCACCATTAAAAGAAAAGTTCAGCCAAAAATGAAAATTTGCTAAAAAACAAAAAAGTACTCACCCTGAGACCACCCAAGTTGTAGTTAAGTTCACAGTGAATGGGTGCCGTCAGAATGAGAGTAAAAACATCACAGTAATCCACACCATTCCAGCCCATCAATTAATGTCTTGTGAAGTAGGGTTGTGACGGTGAGGAAATTTTCCCACCGGTGAATCGACGTGTGACAACACCGGTAATACCGATATCACCGCGGGGGCGTTCCCTCTTTTCCTCACTTTCCTTCACTTTTAAATAGCTTAAAAGCACCGTGCGCATTTTACTTTCACTTTCGAATTAGCGTCAATTAGGCGTCAATTGCTCGAATGCAACAACAAAATACAACGTCAAACTCACTTTAGCCTATATATAAAACATAGAACTTTTATTAACAAAACAAATAAAAATACACCATGCTATAGGGCAGGCTATGCCTAATATAAAATAACAAATAACTTACATAAAGTTTAAATGTACAAAACTGGAAACAAGTAAATATGTATAATATATAACCAAATAAATAAGAAACATAGAACGTTTATTAGCAAAACGAGTAAGAAAGCTTGGAGGCACGGCATACACCCTGATGTCAAATAAAATAAATAAATGACACAAAGTTTAAATAAAGTAAAAATCAGCAAACAATGTGGAACCAATTAAATAAGAAACGAATGTTTAAAAAAAAAACTTCCAAAATCACCTTAGATAAACGGCAAAAGTCAGCAGGCTTTTCAAAAACTCTAAATAGTGCCAAACAGGTGCTTTTGCATTTTCGTTTCTTTTCGTCAGCACCATCTATCGCGGCAAGCCTATTGTGAAGTGAAAAACTGTGTTTACAAGAAACAAATCCATCATTAAGGCTATGCTATTTTGCTTTAAACCATAGCCTCTGGCCAAAATGCCAGTCCATAAACCATAATAACATTTCCTCCAGTGAAAAAGTCTGTCCTCTGTTGCCCTCAGCATACCTGTTTTGGAGTGCTTTTGCTTATAAACCGTGCATATTTCTCTCCGGATTCAGACTAGACCACTTATTCACTGAATCGGTTTAAAGTTAAACACATCCTAATGATGGATTACAAACATTCAGCTTGTGGATTTTTTATTTTACTTGTGGATTATTGTGATGTTTTTATCAGCTGTTTGGACGCTCGTTCTGACGGCACCCATTCACTGCAGGATGCTCTGGCGAGCAAGTGGCGTAATGATACATTTCTCCAAATCTGTTCTGACAAAGAAACAAACTCATCTACATCTTGGATCCCCTGAGGGTGAGTAATTTTTCAGGCAATTTTCATTTTGATGTGGACTGTCCCTTTAAATAAACAATGTTTTGTTGATATCCCTATAACAGTGTTGGTGAACCATCTGCACACACTACAGGAACTGCTGGGGGTGGTTAGCACAGCCGTGAAGACCTTACGCAAACAACGGACCAACAATACAATCCTCTGTGCGAACGCATATGTGTGGGAAAGAGAAAGTGAGTGTGATGTGGACTTTTCACGTTGCCTCTGGGTGTTCATGTGAATGAAAGAGTGTTTACGGTTATCTTGCGCTGCCTGTCAGTGTGTTTAACGTGTATGGACTCCATAAAAGTTGATATTCACCTCTTATGGCTTGTGAATTGGAGGTCAGGACGAACAGTCGTATGAGGCTGAAGCAGAGCGGGGAGAAATCGTGCTCCCAGATGACAGCTGGGATTAACAGCACTTTGCCGTAGCTGGAGAGCAGAAGTGCCTTCAACAGTGGAGTGAATTCTAGAGAGCAACCACAGCAGCGCTGCGCTGTCCAGAGAATGAACAACACACCTATGCAGAACACGGCCAACTCTAGAAAAACACAAAGAACACAGGAGAATTTCTGCATTGTTTTAATGATAATGTACATTTCCCCCCAAATTCTCATTATGCTAAAGTGCAAAACATATTCTCAGTTTCTAATTACTGTATTGCAACTACAATAAGAGTAGTACATGTATAATAATAATAATAATAATAATTTGCAAAATGAAAACGATATTAAGGTTTCTTTTAGCAGGGTGCTATTATTTTCATGACAATTACATGGCATCCACATGTTTAATTTTGGATTTTTTTCTCCATTCTCATTATTCTAGACATTCTCACAAATGTAATAAAATTCTACTATATTACAGTAAGAAAATAATGCAATGTAAAAGAACAGATCCTATTATATTTTTAGGAAAATAACACTTACATTGAGCAATGACGCATTAAACTGATCAAAAAGGTGACAGGAAAGACTTGTATATAGTTACAAAAAATGTCAGATAAATCAAATAAAAGCTGTTCTGAATCTAAAAAAATAAATAAAAATAATTTTCAACATTGATAATAAGTAATGTTTTTATAAGCACAAAATCAGGATATTAGAATGATTTCTGAAGGATCACGTGACACTGAAGACTGGAGTAATGATGCTTTGCATCACAGGAATAAATTACATTCGATAATATATTTAAACAGAAAAGAGTTATTTTAAGTTGTAATATTTCATAATGTATTTTTAATTAAATAAATTCTGCCTTGGTGATCATAACAGACTTCTTAAAAAAAAATTAATAATAATAATAATCCTACCTATCCCTAACTCTTGAGCAGTAGTTTATGTACTGTAAGAAACTTTTTTCTTTATTCTAAATGTTTTCCCCCTTTTGATTTTTTTAAGGGGAATTAAAGGGGACTAACCCTTTCCCGTAAAACATTATCATCAATGATAATGTAAGCCTACAGAACAGTCAGAATAGACCTTTCAACAGATAGACTACAAACCCCTAAATCTTTCATAAGATTTCATAAGCTACGTTGTTACTCAACATCTCAATTAGTCCATTTGAATAATTTTAATTACCCAGTGCAGCCAGTGCAAACATGCAGTAAAACTCCCACTCTTTAGTGTAACGGATGATATCAGCGGGGTCATCGCTGGCCTGGGACCCCTGCAGGAGGGACCAGCGCAGATACGCCTCACACAGCAGACAGAACACACACAGTTTCCAGTGGATCTACAGAGAGAGGAACAGAGGCTGTGCTCACAACTCAATACTTTGTATACTATTTATACTGTCTGTACTTGGCACGCAGTATACTTCAGTATGCATATTTTTTTCCTAAAGCATGTCGACATATTCTGTTACACCAAATACACAAAATAATGATCTTTAAAAAAGCATCATATGACCCCTTTAAAAAACTGAGTATACAAGTTTTACTTACGTTAGGGTGACCATACGTGTCATTTTCCCAGGACGCGTCCTGGCCAGGATTTCTATATTGCCTAAAATATCTAGGTTTTGGCTTTGTTTGCGTGTGCAGACCGATCGGTGTATGACATCAAAATACCATACAGACGGTTCCTTATGCTTTCAAAATGCTCTCGAGGTACTTTGATGTCAAACACTGATCGATCTGAGCCGCGCTGCTTTTAAGTCGAACACACATCCTATGTACGCGTAATTGCATCGCTTTGACCGTAGATCCCACCTTCTCACACACACCATGATTGGTCCATTATGTACAATGCCTGCATGTTATTGGTCAAACTACTTTTCGATCATTACCTTCAGCAAGCATGGAAACAGGAAAAAACAAAGCCAAAACAAATCCTGGCAAGGACGCGTCCTGGGAAAATGGCACGTATGGTCACCCTAACTTACGTTGATCTCAGTGTTGAAGAGGATATGTCTAAAGGCCTGGATTTTGCATAAAGTGGCATCTATCAGAACAATAACTGGATCATATTCAATGTATTTGTCAACGGGCTTCTTGCATGAACTCTGTAGAGAGAAAGAAAAAAAAACACATCAGTTAGTTTCAATTTTGAATGACAGTTTATGAATAGCAATTCATGTTAGCTAAAACACTGATTTTGTATATGCATATTTTTTCGTGAAATATTTGTTTTGGGTTTTATAACGTACTTACATTATGCTGAAAGCCATTAAAAGCTTATAATATATTTCAAATGCAGATATTTCGTGGAAGATGGCTTCACAGCGTCAGACAATAGAGTTTTTAAAAAATGTTTAAAGGTACTCGCTGTCAATAACAATAATTTGCAACGGGACCGTATTTGTTTTCTTTGCTTCTGTTTTTTTTCTGGGCAATAATGGTGAAACTGTTTCTTTTTTTTCCAGCAAAAAAACAAAACAAAACATAAATACAGAATTTTTTTTTTTTTTACTGAAGTAACAGTGACAAACTGCCGTGCTCTTCACTATGTGCATTAGTAACGTTACCTCAGGCCTATGTTGTTGTGAGCATGCTAACCATGCTAACAGTACAGAGAAAACAAACTAAACTTTAAATTCTAAACTTTATGATGCACTCACACATATGGTGATCTTCAGTATTCCGTTGCTATAATCTCGATGCAATTCGTTTGCATCTTCGTTACACTCGACGCATTTAAACAGTCCCGGTGCCATTCTCCATATGACAGCACTAAAACACGCCTACTGCTTCCTGAATCTCCATAAGAGGCGTGGCTTATCAGGCTACTGACGGGAAATGTAGTTCTTTTATCCTCCGTCACCACTGCTGGAAGTAGGGATTTAGTTCCACGCAACTACATTACCCAGACTACACCGTTCCTCACCTGCTCATAACATTACTCACAACATGGCACCTGCTGGCGGGGGTGTTGTGCTGGCGGCTCTGTCGCTGCTGTACTTATGCGGAGCTATTTTATCCAGCGAGTATTTCTCCACCTTGACTTTTTTCAACAGCGACCTTCACAAGCACGGCTGCAGCTCTCCGGCCGAGTGGGAGGAGTATGCGGCGGACTGCGGTGAGCTTCTGCCACGTCCTGGTGTATAGAATGTGCATCTGATTCACTCTCTTCCGCTTAACGTTACAGTGAAACGAGCTTGACGGGATCATACAAGCAGAAATTCAGACCGTACGGGAGAAACTCGCATCATGCATGCAGCAACTCATGTCACACATGCAGAAACTCTCAAAATGCTTGTAGAAACTCATGCGGATCATGCATGCAAAGCCCCGGTGCCTCATGCATGTCCTAATGGCGAAATAAACATGCAACAAGAACATTTTTATTGGGTGTCACTGAGTTCAAGATTGCTTTTAGCAGATGTAGCTTGGCATTACAGTGGGGATTGGAGATGATAGTGGTATTCTTTGAAGTAACTTAAATGAGTGCCTTGAAAACACAATTAGCAAGAGTCCACTGTTTTCAATAGTAACAATAACTATAGGAAGTAAATACGGCATTTTTCCAAATTACCATGGTGACTGGGTCTTCTGTTTCAGGTTGTGTTTTGATCCAAAGGAGTCTTGAATTACAATCCTAGTAACACATAATGAAAGAACATAATGTACTTACTTAAGTGTTCCATAGTGTATAAGAGATTAGGTTATGTTAGGTTACCTTACCTATTATTGGTGGATTGTTTAATAATTTCATGCTTAAGTAATTTGTGACCCTGGACCACAAAACCAGTCATAAGGGTCAATTTTTTGATAGAAGCTTTCCATTGATGTATGGTTTGTTAGGATCGGACAATATTTGGCCGAGATGCAACTATTTGAAAATCTGGAATCTTGAGGGTGCAAAAAATATTGAGAAAATCGCCTTTAAAGTTGTCCAAATGAAGTTCTTAGCAATGCATATTACTGATCAAAAATTAACTTTTGATATATTTACTGTAGGACATTTACAAAATATCTTAATGGAACATGATCTTTACTTAATATCCTAATGATTTTTGGCATAAAAGAAAAATCGATCATTTTGAGCCATACCATGTATTGTTGGCTATTGCTACAAATATACCCCAGCGACTTAAGACTGGTTTTGTGCTCCAGGGTCACATTTCATGCTTTTTGAGCTAATTTGTGCATTATGGATACAGAGGTATGAAGCAATATGAAGACAATTTTATAGATAATAAAAAGCAGAGGAAAAAGACTATAGTGCAGCTAACTATATAATATTCAAATATTCAAGAAAGCAAAATAAATATTATTGTTGATGTCAAAGGTTGTGCATTTAATCAGACATTCTGGTATGTTGGCACAGATTTATCTTTTGCTCCGTAGCAGCTAGTCAAATTACACAAATGTCGAAATGGAAAGTTTGTAGGCATCCTTAAAAAGATAGTTCACCCAAAAATGATGTCGTCATTTTCTCACCCTCATGTTGTTCCAAGCCTGTATGCGTTTCTTTCTTCTGTTGAGCACAAAAGAAGGTACTTTGAACAATGCTGGTTCCCAAACAGTTGACAGTAGCCATTGACTTCCATATAGCCATTGACTTCCATAGTATGGAAGTCAATGGGTACCATCAACTGTTTGGTTACCAAAATTCTTCTCTATATCATCTTTTGTGCTCAACAGAAGAAAGAAGCTCATACAAGCTTGGAACAACATGAGGGTGAGAAAATGATTAAAAAATTTTTTTTTTTTTTTTGGGTGAACTATCCCTTTAAAATCCATGGACAAATCTATACTGGCTATCAAAGCCAGTCAGAAAGCAGTTATCTAGATGGTGTATAGTTTTGAAAAACAATACTCATTACGTTTAGTTCAAGCCAAAGTTATCTGGTTAGCCTTTTATCTGTCACAGCCGGTGAATGTTTTTTGGTCCCTCAGAGTCAGCTATCCTGCAGTTGGAGGATCCGGACTGTGAAGAGGGGAGCAACCCGCCCTGCGAGTCCATCTTTTCACTCAATGCAGAGAAAATCCTTGTGAGTTGCATTTGCATTATATTACACTGTGTTAAATGATTAGTTCAGGCCAAAATGAAAATGCTGTCATTGTTTATTTACTCTCGGTTTGACTTGCTTTCTTTTGAACACAGAACCTTTGAAGAATATTGATTAAGTGACTGGGTTCTGGGGCTTTTAAGCTCTAAAATGATAAAAAGCACCATAAAATGTGCTTTAATGTTGTTTTTTCTTTGCAGTTGCAATTTTAAGTGCATGAAAAAGAGGGGGGGGAGTCGTGGCCTAATGGTTAGAGAGTTGGACTCGTAACCCAAAGGTTGCGGGGTTCGAGTCTCGTACCGGCAGGGATTGTAGGTGGGGGGAGTGAATGTACAGCACTCTCTCCCACCTTCAATACCACGACTGAGGTGCCCTTGAGCAAGGCACCGAACCCCCAACTGCTCCCCGGGCGCCGCAGCAGAAATGGCTGCCCACTGCTCCGGGTTGTGTGTTCACGGTGTGTGTGTTCACTGCTGTGTGTGTGCACTTTGGATGGGTTAAATGCAGAGCACTAATTCCAAGTATGGGTCACCATACTTGGCCACATGTCACGTCACTCACTTAAAAAGAGACACTGGTACAATAATATTTTTTTTTTCCTTTTGAGTTTTATTGAAGAAAGAAAGTCATAAAGTGTGTGAGGGTGTGTAAATGATGACAGAATTTTCATTTTCAGGTGAATATTCCTTCAACACCTGCTCTTTAGAACTTAGAACACTGTAAAAAAGAGTGTCAAGCCTAAACCAAAACGCTTCCTATCCAGCACAAAAAAAGGTGTTTTTCTCATCCTCTGTAATTATGGGTCTCTTCACATTGTTTTTGCAAGCACTGGTGGGTTGGATTGATTGCTAGAGGTTGACAGACTTCCTGACATGTTTTTCTTTCTCTCTTTCTGTCACCACAGAATCAGGCAAAGTTGTTTGTCGAACAGCGTCGGTTTCCTTTCGCTGTGGAAAACCAAAATACCAATGAAGAACTTGGTGTGTATCAGCTCATTGTTTTGACTTTGGCAAGTGTGTTTTTTGTGCTTGTCTTTGGATGATGTTCTCTGTTAACACGGTTTTGTGTTTATTTCAGCCATTGGCTATGTTCTCATTGGAAATGGCCTGTATGATGAAGCTATCAAGCACTTCTCATTACTGCTACAGGTCAGTTTTGTTGGGACTGAAGTAAACATAATGATACAATGTTTTTTTGGTGTTAAAATCAACATGAAATCAACGCTGTCCCCCATTTAGCATCATAATTAAAGTTTCTGGCCTTGTTGCGCATGATATTTTAGTTCCCATTTGTTAAAAGCATTCACATCCTCGCAGAACTCATAATTACTTGTAAACTCAGCTCCGATCTTGTAATAATTAAAGGGTTAGTTCACCCAAAAATGACAATTCTGTCATTAATCAGATTTCATCAAAAATATCTTAAATTGTGTTCTGAAGATGAACGAAGGTCTTACGGGTTTGAAACAACACGAGGGTGAGTAATTAATGACAGAATTTTCATTTTTGGGTGAACTATCCCTTTAATTATTTCTACAACTGACTACTGTTAATGTCTTAAAAATGCAAGAATAATCTGAAAGTAATCAAACAATATAAAATATAGTTTAATGTAGTTAATGCAGCTCTTAAATAAAATAAATAAGCTTTATATATAAAAAGAAATAAATAAAAAAAGCTTATTAAAATCCATTTGCACTACTATTACTTCTTGTATTGTGTTTTTTTTGTTAATTACTCAAATTAGACAGATTCTTTTTAGCATTAATAGTGTTGCTATAGTAAGTAATATTGCAAAGAATTTCTCACACAGTGTGAACGCGCAGCTCAGAGGAGCCACATTTTGATGTCACATGGCTGAATCATTTGGTTATCTTGTTGTTTCCTTGTTATTGGACCCTTTTCATGATCCACTCAGTTGGATATAAAGTTGCTTGTATTTTCTTTTTTCTTTTTGCAATGAATATCCTATATCCGCATTCTAGAAGTGAAAGTTGTGAAGGCCATTTTATGTTGAAATATTAGTATATCAGTATACAGTTAAATTAATATCAACAGAAACACCCTAACTAAGGTTGAGTAGTAGTATTAAACAAGAAGTTGATTGTGTGGTAATAGTGAACTTTTTATAAGCCCTTTTTCACAAAAGAACTGTCCTCTGTCACCAGGGAGATCCTGAGCTGGTCAGTGCCATCTATGGACGGGGAATAGCCTACGGCAAAAAGAGTCTGCAGGTCAGTCTTTTGTTTAACACTGCCAGTCAAACCTTTGGAATAATTAAGATTTTTAAAAAATGTTTTTGAAAGAAGTCTCCTAAGACTAGATTTTTTAATCAAAAACTATAGTAAAAACTAGCGCTTTTAGATGTGATTAATCGCGATTAATCGTTTGACAGCACTACTAAAAACAATTTATAAGAACATTTTAAAATTTAACTTTTTCATTTGATGTCAAAGCTGAATTTTCAGCAGCTATTATTCCAGTCGTCATTGTCACATAATAGAAAGTTTAGCGTAAAAAAACCCCCCAAAAACAAAAACTAGTGCTGTCAAATGATTAATCGCGATTAATCAAATCCCCAAAAAATTTTTTTTCGTTTACATAATATATGTGTGTGTACTGTGTATATTTATTATGTATATATATATAACACACATGCATGTATATATTTAAGAAAAATATGTTGCGTTTTATATTAAATATATTTATA
Source organism: Sinocyclocheilus anshuiensis (assembly GCF_001515605.1). Lineage (NCBI taxonomy): Eukaryota > Metazoa > Chordata > Actinopteri > Cypriniformes > Cyprinidae > Sinocyclocheilus > Sinocyclocheilus anshuiensis. The sequence continues at coordinate 67,917 of NW_015539890.1, read as the reverse complement.
TATGATATAATTTATATGAATATAAATATATACATGTAAATATTTTCAAAATATATGCTGTATGTGTGTGTATTTATATATACATAATAAATATACACAGTACACACACACATATATTATGTAAACACTTTTTTTATTTTGGATGTGATTAATCGCGATTAATCGTTTGACAGCACTAAAATTTATTCAGCAAGGACACACTAAATTGAGCAAACATGACAATAAAAGATTTCTTTAAATAAATGCTGTTCATTGAACCTTCTATTCCTCAAGTCAATCCTGAAAAAAGCACCATGGTTTCCACAAAATATATTAAGCAAGAACTGATAATTGAGCACAAATAACAACTGATTAATTGAGCACTAAATCAGCATATTATACTGATTTCTGAAGGATCGTGTGACTGAAGTAATGTTGCTGAAAATTCAGCTTTACATCACAGGAATAAATTACATTTTAATACATATTACAATTTTAAAATAACACATTTCTATTTTAATATTTCACAATATTACAGTTTTTACAGTATTTTTAATCAAATAAATGCAGCCTTGGCGAGTATAATAGACTTTCAAAAACATTTAAAATATCTTAATTATTCCAACGATTTGAACGGTAGTTTATGTATGTTGCTTTATCAAACACTACAAATATATGAGCAATTTTAGCCATAGCTGTACATATAAATGAAGGTAACTCTCTCTCTGAAGGACATAAAGAATGCAGACTTGGCTCTGTATGAGTTGAGCAGAGTTATTGCACTGGAGCCCAGCAGACCAGAAGTATACGAGCAGAGGGCCGAGGTGAGGAGCAAGGGATTGACATCCTTCAAATTAAAATAAAAAATGTATTTCACTGCTAATTAAGACTGTTTATAAGGCATGAGTGGTAATAATGAAGCGTGTGATTTCAGATTCTGTCTCCTCTGGGCCGCATCAGTGAAGCTCTGTCTGATCTGACTAAAGCCATACAACTGCAGCCTTCAGCCCGACTCTACAGACACAGAGGAACACTGCTCTTCATATCAGAGGTACACACACGACACGGCCGTCTTATCTCTCAGGATGCACTTCGATTTTGAGGTAGATCTACACTTTTACAGATCACTTTATATAATGTCCAGAGCGGAAAGATAGCGCTGGTTCTGTCTGGGTACAGAGTCCAGAAACTTCATGTTTGTCAGCTTTAGCACAAGTGAAGATATTTATTGTTATCCAGTTGAACAGTAACTTGATTGATGCATTATAAATACTGCAGTGTGTCTTTGTGGTGCTACACATTGTAAGAGTGTATCCCCCCTTTAAGCTTACTTCGTTTATTTGTGTTTATTGGATTTATGATAGCAATCTACATATAATTGTGCTTGACACGTTGTTTGGGTGGGTTAGGGGAAGGGGTTTTTACAAAACAATTAATTGTCTGTAAATGAAATGTATTGTTTGCCCACTGAAGAAAAAAGTATGAATCATAAAAAAAATAATAATACTACAGCGTGATATAAAAAGAGATAAGTGAGTTTTTAATTGTAGGGGTCATATCATGAATAACCAATTTTATCTTATGAGATAAGGGTTTATTGTACTATGAAGCGGTTGTAATTTAAAGTGCGTTCACTGGTAATGTTGATCTGCAAAGTTTCATGGATGAAATCCAGTCATTTAAAAAAGAATCCATGCGATTGGGATTTTTACATAAGGGTGAAAAATTTCCCCACGCAGATAAATATTTTCTAGTCATGCAGATCTGCTGCATTTAAAAACAGAAAGCTGCTTGGTTTGAAATTAACTTCTGTGTGAGCTGTGCCACATACATCTCTACACTGTTGACAATTGAAAATGGACCTTTTTTAACTGCTAATGTGACTTCCCTGTTAGTTTTCCATGACCGTTTTTTTAAACCTCCAAAGCAAACTGGTTGTTGCTTTGAGATATTAGTATTAATTAATCATGTAATTTTGTCGCAAAACTTTTGTTGGACTAATTAAATTTTTTACTGTGTTCTGTTCCTGTCATATTCCAGCTTATGAATTGGAAAAATAGCCCATTCTTGATTTTTTTTTTTTGTTTTTTTTATCCAACCCCATTGATAAAAGAAATAAACAAGAAGATAATCATTTATAGTGCAGGTTTTTAATTTATTTTTTTTTTATTTTTATTTTTATTTTTTTATCCAACCCCGTTGATAAAAGAAATAAACAAGAAGATAATCATTTATAGTGCAGGTTTTTAATTTATTTTTTTTTTATTTTTATTTTTATTTTTTTATCCAACCCCGTTGATAAAAGAAATAAACAAGAAGATAATCATTTATAGTGCAGGTTTTTAATGTATACATCAATTCTGGCTTGTTATTTTACATATTATTAAAGGAATATATACACAACTTTTCAAAGATTTGGGGTCAGTAAGATTTTTTTTTTTAAGTCTATAAATGTCACCAAGGCTGCATTTAGTTGATCAAAATACAGTTAAAACAGTAAAATTGTTAAAATATTATTACAATTTAAAACAACTGTTTTCTATTTTAATATATTTAATATGTTTCAGCATCGTTACTCCTGTCTTCAGTGTCACATGAGCATTAAATCCGCATATTAGAATGATTCATGAAGAATCAAGAAACATGTATTATTATCACTGTTGGAAATAGTTGTTCTGTTGAAACTGTGATACATTTTTTTGCAGGATTCTTTACTGTTCAGAACAACAGCATTGATGTGAAATAGGATTTTGTTTGTTTGTTTGTGTAATAGATTTTTTTTTTTTGTGTAAAAATCCTTCCTGCCATTTTTAATCAATTTAATGAATCTTGCTAAATGAAACTATGAATGTATATTTCTTAAAACTCCAAACTTTTGAAAGATGTTGTTTTAATTGCTCAATATTTTATAATATTTACAGATACCTTCCTTTCTCTCATTGTCTTTCAGGATTATATGGCAGCCATGGAGGATTTCCAGCAGTCTCTAGAGCTGAAGAAGAACCAGCCCATCGCTATGCTCTATAAAGGCCTGACCTTCTTCCACAGGGGCCTCCTTAAGGTAAATAAAAAAAAATAAAATCACAGATGTGTTACTTTTGTACAAGTGGAAAAACCAAATTCAGAATGCCCTGGTTAAAGGGATAGTTCACCCAAGAATGAAAATTTGATGTTTATCTGCGACATCAATGTGTCGTCACGAGCCGCAGGGTTTAATTTGGATTTGTCTGTGCATGTTTTTTTTACTCTCATAGATTTTGTTACCATTGCCATGCATTATACAACTGATAGACTGCAACGGCTGGAGTTAAAAATCATCATATGTGTTCTACTGAAGAAACAAAGTCACCTACATCTTGGATGCCCTGGGGGTAAGCAGATAAACATACATTTTTTCATTTTTGGGTGAACTATCCCTTTAAATAACCTTATGTAGTTTAGATGTAAGAACTGGACTGAAAGAAAAGAGGTTTACCATTTTACACGTTTTACAATAGACTATATTTACTGTAACTGTCTACTTAAATTATGTTTTCTGCATGCAGGAGGCTATAGAGGTGTTTAAAGAAGCTCTCAAATTGAAGTCAGACTTCATAGATGCATATAAAAGCTTGGGTCAGGCTTACAGGTGAGCTGCTACTGACTCATGATGATTTTAACAGTCAGTTTTTTCAGATGTTTCTCTGCAGACAATTGTGTGTGTGTGTGTGTGTGTGTGTGTGTGTGTGTGTTCAGGGAGTTGGGTGATTTTGAGAATGCTATGGAGAGCTTCCAGAAAGCTCTGTTACTGGATCAGAACCACATCCAGTCTCTCCAGCTCAGAGGAATGATGCTGTACCATCACGGCAGCCTGCAGGAGGCCATTGGCAACTTTAAGGTAAATCAAGTGTGTGTGTGTGTGTCCCAAGTGGTGCTATGTTTATCTCTTTGTTGCCAGTAGTAATCCTTAAAAACAACATGAAGTAAAATAGATTTTAAGTGGGCTGTTTACTTAATGTAATGTTCCAATCAAAACAATACTTGATAGATAAAATCAAATCCCACTGAACATTATTTCCCAGTAAATAGTCAGTTTTAATGGGAAGTACATTACATTGCAGTAAAATGAATAAGAATACAGAAGAATTAATATCAGTTCTTATAAGCTTGAACAAAAATAAAAGATTCACATTTATGCTTTAAAATCGTTTTAGAATACCTTGAACCATAGACTTGTAAGCAAATAATTATTTTATTTGTTTATTTTATTTTATCTATTAAGTGATATTTCAAAGTGAGGGACAACTCAAAATTATTTTATTTTGTAATTGACAATACATGCTGCTAGTAGAGTCAAAGTTCACCCAAAAATGAAACTTCTGTACTCACCCTTATGTTGTTCAAAACCCACAAGACTTTTGTCCAGCTTTGAAGCACAAAAGATGTTTTAAATGCAACCTGAGAGATTTCTGTTCCTCTATCACAATGTCCATTGCACATGCTTCAAAAAGTTCATAAAGACGTCGTAAAAGTAATCCATATGAATCAAAATGTAATTGAGGTTTTTATTTAAGTATAAACATCAATTATCCCACATACATAGATCACATTGAATATGGTAAACAGAAGCTTAAAAGCTCTTGTTCGACACTTAAAGGTCCCCTGAAACGCTTAAACACGCAGCGTTACTCTGTGTTGACGTCATTTTAACTGAAACAGGAAGACAGGGCGGGACATATCAAGCAGCCCCGCCCCTTTTTAAAAATAGCCAATAGTTTATATCACAGCTTGGGCTAGAGCTGTTCCGTTGAGCTCCGTAAAGCCGCATTTGAACTGTTTTGGAGCACACTGCCTTATAGATAACATTAAGACTAACATGTTGATACTAACAGCCAAAAAACTTTAATTTTGATTTCATGGTGACTTTAAGAACCAATAAGTTAAGTTCTCGCAGAAAATTATCATTCGTTCATCTGTGTTTCTGAAGCCAAACAAAAGGCTTATGGGTTTACAGCAACATGAGGATGCGTAAACTCCAGAATTGTAATTTTTGGGTGAACTTTCTTTTTAAGTTCTTTCTACAAACTCAGATTCATTTGCATCACTTATGTGGGACTGTATTTTTCTGTCTCTATTGAAGATCAAGTAGAATTTTTTTCCAGTCAAGATGGCCTGTGTAGAGTAGTGCAACTCCAAAGTCCTTCTTTACAATATCAATAACATTGATTTTTTTTTTTTAAGTTCATTAAAGTCACTTATACATGATTGTTTTTCTTTCAACACAGTATTTTTCTTTTTTCTTTCTTGTAACGTTTTAATTAATTCTTGTATTGAATCTCAAAACGAACACATTTTTGAGTTCTTCTGGTCAGATGATGACGGTTCTCGCTTGTGTTGTACATTTGGATTTGTGTCGCGGGCTCAGAGTCCTGTGGATGTTTGTTTCAGTAGTGTGTTTTATCATGTCTTTCAGAGATGTCTGCAGCTGGAGCCCTATAATGAAGTGTGTCAGTACATGAAGGGTCTCAGTCATGTGGCCATGGGCCAGTTCTACGAAGGCATTAAAGCTCAGACTAAAGTCATGCTCAACGACCCTCTCTTGGGACAGAAAGCCAGCTCCGAGTATCTCAAAGTCAAATATCTCAGAGGTGAGAAATTACACAATCATTTTTTTTATTAGGTCATTAACAAACATTACATAATCACTAGTTCTTACCATGCTCAACGACCCTCTCTTGGGACAGAAAGCCAGCTCCGAGTATCTCAAAGTCAAATATCTTAGAGGTGAGAAATTACACAATCATTTTTTTTATTAGGTCATTAACAAACATTACATAATCACTAGTTCTTATTAGCTTCAGTATCTGTGTTAGCCAGATAGATAGTGTTATCTTGGGACATAATCCAGCAAAATTAGCAACAGCAGTTTCATACATCTTACTGTAGAAAACATATCAGTCACGAAAGTAAATAAAATCACATTGGTTCCACTCCATCCTTATTGTTGAGCCCTGTAATAGAGGTGTAAATATATGTTCTAATTTCAGATCATTATTAAATGATGTGATGCATCAACCTGGTTCAGATTAAAGTGTAAAAAAAAAAAGTATTTTTTTTATTTTAAATCAGAAAATCAGTACAAAAGTAATGTTGTGAAATATTATTACAATTTCAAATACATTTTATTTAAACATATAAATCACTTTAGTGACACGATCCTTCAGAAATCATTCTAATATGCTGATTTGACATTTGCAAGAAACATTTATTATCTGTATTAAAAACAGATTTTCATGGAAACCGTGATATTTCCTTTTGTTGGTGATCCTTGATGTTCCAAAAGCACAGCATTTACTTGGAAAAAGAAAAATTCCCCAAACATGTGAACAGTAGTGTGTGTGTATATTTGTAGTATAGTAATTATATTACATGAAAAATAAAATTGTAATCAATTTGATTTCACCCCTTTAATAAAAGGTTACTATGAAGTGTTTAGATAATGATTTGGAGTTGAAATATGCCTCTGTTTCTGTCTCTCATGTGATAGAATACTCCCGTTATCTACACTCTCATCTGGATGTACCTGTTGTGGAGTATAATGTTGATCAGGATTTGCCTGGAAACTTTAAAAACCACTGGGCAAAAAATCTTCCCTTCCTCATCGAGGATTATGAAGAACAGCCTGGACTTCAGCCTCATATTAAGTGAGTTTAGATGCAGACTGAGTCTTTTGTGTTTTGGGGCATCATGTATAAATAATGAGATAATTAGTATGCTTTTGCATGTTGTGTCTTTCTTTTATTCCCTGCTTGTTTTGTGATTGTAGAGATGTTCTACCTCAGAACTTTGACAGTTACTCTGCTGAAGTCCAGAAGCTGATCTGTACAGCGGATCGCCTCGGCGCACTGATGCAGTACGACACTTTAGGGTTCTTACCAAACCTCAGAGTACACAGAGGTCAGAGCTCTTTAAAAGCGCTTAATAATACAATCAGACTTTTTTTTTTTTTTAAAGAATTAAATAATTAAAAATTTTAAATAAAATAAAATTATTAAATAATAAAAAATATATCAATAACACGTGGTTCAAAAAAGAACACTTTAATACATCTCAGTGTAATTTTACATGTTTTTACATATATTATTAAAAAAATATTTTTTTTTTACCATTTTTTTATATTTGAGATCAGAGCTCTTTAAAATCACTAAATAATAGTGATGCAAATATAAATATAGAAAAGTTTAAATGACTAAATAAAGACAAATATTAAGTCATGTGGTGCAGCCTTCAAATTAAATTTGATAACACATTTTCTTTGCACCTTGAATACATAAACAATCATATTTTAATTATATTTTAATTATAATTTTCTGGGTTTAATAGCAAATATCATGAATTATGAAGTTATAAATATCATTGTTTTTTTATCAGTTGCACCACAGGACTTTTTTTGTAATGTCATTAAAAAGTCAAAAGCTGTGACATCATTTTCTGATTTATGCTGTTTTTTTCTGCATGTTGATTGGACCACAAGTGTTTGCTCATAATAAGTAATAAGCAGTGATTTTTTTTTAATGAATTTTTAATAAATTTTATTGGTACATTTTTCATCGTAGAAATAACAATAAAATCCTATGCCTACTTAATATGGTTTTCAACTTTTTTCTTCGTTATGATATTAAAACGTTTGTTTCCAAAAAATATCAAAATGAATTGTAAGTAAGGAATAATTGACTCCTGGCCGTTGGATTATTAGAAAAATAATGCACACCGAGGTGGTGATGCGGCCACGACGCGAAGCGGCATTATTTTTCTAATAATTCAACGGCCAACACCTTTTTGTGCAAACTGCGTGACCGTAGTGTGCGTGTGCGAGCACGTGTGATTGCAGTAATTTCTGTGTGCTGTATAGGTAATGTATGCTAATTTCCGTTATTACAGTTAACTATGCGAAGTGATATGGAACTGTAATGCGGTCAAGAGAGCTGCCTGGAACTACGTTCGCCCTGCGTTTCCCTGAAAATAATTGCACACCTCAGAACGTTCGTCAGCCAATCAGATTCAAGCATTCAACGGCCCCGTAGTATACAAAAATAAAAAGCATGCTTATCATAGAAGAGGTGCATTCAAGTCATGATACTTATGAATTGCATTTTTAATTATTGTGTGTTTTGTGTAGCAATGGGCTTGGCCACCATAGAGGTGATGCAGGCCATGCAGCGCACCTGGAGTAACTCGAAGGTCCGAGTCAACGGAAAGACCAGACAGCTGCAGTGGAGAGACATGTTTGACATCGCAGTGAAATGGAGAAGGTCAGATTCCAGCCAGCGTTCCTGAGCTCTTCTCACGGCTCTGTGGAGGGTGTTACCAGGGCTTGATGACTGATCTTTGCTGGTGTGCGTGTGTGTGTGTGTGTGTGTGTGTGTGTGTGTGTGTTCACGGGCGTGAGCAGGATTGCAGATCCAGACCAGCCTGTGCTGTGGTTGGAACAGATGCCTGCCAGGAGTCTTAGCAGAGGATTTAACAACCACATTAACCTCATCAGGTGCTGTATCTGCCCTTAACCTGTCATTTGCTCTGTAAAGCGGCTAGTCCTAATCGCTTAAGAACTTTGTTTGACTTTTGAGGGCCATTCGCACCAAGGATGATAACTAGAACCATGTAGTTTTAATAATTATTTTATTTCTCCACGACCACAACTGTAACGAAGGAACGATATTGTTGTAAATTTTGTGGGGGGGAAAAAAGAAGCTTTAAAAGGCACCCTGTGGTTTTCCAGCAAAATGTAAGTTAGTTGGATGAAATGAAATTAAGACAGCAGTAGATATTAATATTATAATTTTAAAGTTGTAATGTAGAATAAAATTATTCTGTTTTATATTATTTATATATTTTTTATGATATAATTTCTATTTTTATTATATATTTTTTATTTTACGTTGAAACATTACAATAGTAATATTTCTTATTTAGTTTTTATTTGTAAATGTTTGTCATTTTTATATTATTATTTAATAGTAGTAAAAATTATGATTATTATTAGAATTATTAGTATTAATAGTATTAATATTGATATTATTTAATAGCTTTTAAACTGCCGGCCAATTTATGTAGCCTTACAAACAAGCAAAGAAAACTTCGATTTTTAAAAAAAAAAATTTTAATCAATAAATAAATTAGATATTTTTTCCGCCAAATCGTGCAGCCCTACAGTGTGCTGTCCATGAAAATAGATACCATGCCAATATTAAATCTTACTAATATTGTATATGCTAATATTGGTATCATTAATGACAATTCTGTACAGAGAAGATGCAGCCAATTTCGCACCTCAAGCGTGAGCAGAGTATGACTAGTTTTACTTCCTGTTAGAATACTCTCTGATTGAAACACTGAAGCAAGCATTTTCATTGAAACCGCAAGTCTTGTGAAAAGCGCTTCGACGCTCTGCCTGCTGCTTCTGCTTTCGTTGTGAAGACACGGGTGTCAAACTTGAGGCCTTTGGGCCAATTCTGGCCTGTCACCTGTTTTCATGCGGCCTGCGAGCACATTTTTGAAACGTACAAGTGAAATGTCTCATTTAGTGCTTTTCTTGTAAACATTAACACTTTGACGGATACAAGCAAACTAGTATGTTTATAGCGTTCAGCGTGCACCGTGATCAGCTGCTACACTCACATCGCTCAGCGCCAGTCGTATATCACAGTTATTCAGGGTTTTTTAACACATATTTTAGGTTCCTGGAATTGAGTTTGAGACCCCAGTTCTAACCTGTCAACATAGGTGCCGAAAAAATATGTGCTGCTCACACTTGTGGTGTGAAACAGACTTAAAACTCTATTGCTATGGTTGTTTTATAGTGTTTTCGTTGTTTTTTCTGTTGTTTCACAGAGGCCAGATCATTAATATCAGATATCTGGAGTATTTCAGTAGTATTCTCAGCTTTGTGAAGGAAAGAATACTGGTTTATCATGGGTAAGTCTCTTTGTGTGTGTGTGTGTGTGTGTGTGTGTGTGTTCTGTGTGTGTGTCTGTGTGTCTGTGTGTTTTATTTATTTTGGAAGGCAGAATGTTTTAAAAAAATATACTGATAAAAGCTTAACACAATTGTTTGTTAGTTCTTTCATTTACTAATTTAATAACACACACACCTCATTAATTCACAACTCTCATTCATCCACAGAATTATCAAACAGAATATTTTCAACATTGATTATAATAAGAAATGTTTATTGAGCAGCAAATCAGCATATTAGAATGATTTCTGAAGGATCATGTGACACTGAAGACTGGAGTAATGATGCTGAAAATTCAACATTGCGTCACAGGAATAAATTCCATAAAAAAAAAAATTTAAATAGAAAACAGTAATTTTACATTGTAATAATATTTCACAATATGACTGTTTTTACTGTATTCTTGATCAAATGAATGCAGCCTAGGTGAGCATAAGAGACTTTATTCAAAAACATAACAAAAATCTTACTGTTTCCAAACTTTTAAACAGTAGTGTACATTTTATTTTATACCCTGTACATTCAGTCAAACACTTCACCATTCAGTTATAAAAAGTGTTCGTTTATTCATTCATTATTTTCTTCAAACACCTTAATTTTTATAATATATAAATTCATTCATGCATGCATTCACTCACATACTGTTTAACTTTTATTCATTGTCCATTTATTAATACATTTGAATAATTTTCATGCACGTGTTTTTCTCCATCAGGGCGTATAACCAGCGGGCGCTTCAGGAAGTAAAGCAGGCTCTGGAAAATGTGAATAAAGTGGAGGATCTGCTGCCCATCATGAAGGTAACATGAGCATTAAACATGAAAAACGGTAGTTTTATAGCTGTTTATCAGTCTTTTTAATCATTTAGTTATTATCTTTATTAATCTTTAACTGGATAATTTGTGTGCTGAATGAAATGAAGTAATTTTTCTGGTTAGACAAGGTCAGTGAATGTTTCTAGGTCTAGAGGCATCCTTCTCACCCTAAACGTTTACCAGTGTTTAATGTCTGAGATATATTATTCAGTTTCCAGTTTTCATTTTTTTTTTTTTTTCTAATATTAGTGCAAGAATTATTAAAGGGGTCATCGGATGCTACATGCACTTTTACAAGTTGTTTGAACTGAAATGTGTGTTGGCAGTGTGTGTACACAACCACCCTATAATGATAAAAATCCACCCAGTGTTTTTTTTTTTTTAA
>NW_015539890.1:50715-56726 GCF_001515605.1 Sinocyclocheilus anshuiensis | reverse complement strand
AACCCCCCTATAATGATAAAAATCCACCCAGTGTTTTTTTTTTTTTAAATCTGTTTAAAAGTTTACCCCTTTCTCAAATCAAGCCGATCTCAGATGCCTTTCTTAATAATGTGCTAATTAGCAAGTTTCAAGATGAACGCGGCTAAAGTAAACAGTCTCTCTGAGAGCAGCTCGGAAGAGAGGTCAGCAGAGCTCATTAACATTTAAAGGAAAACGCTACAAAAACGGCTTGATCTGAAAAGAGCTGTTTTTGACAGGGAAAAACAGGTGTTTTTACACTACCATTGAGAAATTTTAACCAAACTATGTTACAGACTTTTCATTAAGACCCTAAAGAATCATAGCAACTTGTGGAAAATGGGCATCATATGACCCCTTTAAGGCTCAAGAAACATTTACTATTATTATCAATGTTGTAAACTTGTATACTAATATTTATATGGAAACCATGATAGAATTCTTTTTTGGGATTTTTACATCGGGATTCATTCATACAAGTTGAAAAGAAGAGCAGTTATTTGAAATAGAAATCTTTTGTAGCATTATAAATGTCTTTACAGTCTCAATGTAATGTGTCATTGATGTTTCCAAAGTATTATTATCTTTTAATCTTTTAAATAGCATCGTATCATGGTTTTTGCGAAACATTTGAGCAGCTAAAAATAAACATTATTTGTAGACTAAAACTGTAACTATATTATATCAACATTTTCAACATAATAAAAATAAATTATCTTGAGAACCAATTCAGCATATTAGAATGATTTCTGAAGAATCATGTGACACTGAAAACTGGAGTAATGATGCTGAAAATTCAGCTTTGATCACAGAAATAAATTACATTAAAAAATATATATATATATATTCATTTTAAAATATTACTGTCTTTACTGTAAATTATTCAAATGAATGCAGCCTTGGTATAAGGATAAGAGACTTCTTTCAGAAAAAAAAATTATTATTATTCCAAACGTTTTACCCTGTATATACTGTATAAATAATGCCATTATAAATATGTATATCTTCCTTTCTTGTAAACACCATTCATATGATAATCCAAATTATGTTCACAGAGAACAATAATGAGTGTTAGTCATAGAAACGACTAACGCCCTCAACACATGACAGTTATGAGTGTGCGTAATCTAGGATTAGGTCAGATCTGTGAGTAATGATATGAACAGCTGATTAGAGAGCCTTTGATAAACACGTGTGTAGTGATTGCTAATCTTTTTTATTTGCTGGCTCATAATTATGCTTGGCATCTGTCTTGCATTTGTGTTTATTAATAGACATATTTATTATGTTCTCACAAACCGCATGAAGAAAGACAGAGTTTTTCTTCTGTGTGTTTTTTTTTTTTATATCTGAAGCAGTTCAACAGTAAAACCAGAGACGGCTTCACAGTTAACTCTAAAGTGCCCAGTCTGAAGGATCCTGGGAAAGAATACGACGGATTCACCATCACCATCACCGGAGATCGGTGAGAATTAAACTATTCTGAAATATGATGCCTTCACAGTTCATGCTCTTTGGTGTATTTTCGGTTTATGGGATGAAGCAGGCCATGTTTTGAATTATCACAGCTTCCATATGCAGCTGTGTGAAGGGCTTTCTGGAGGTGAAGATTATTAATATGATGATTAAGTTGGTGTATGTAACGGTATGAAAATTTCTTATCACGATTATAGTGACCAAAATGATCACGGTTATCAGTATTATCACGGTATTGTTAAAATGTGCTGGAGATGTTCAAAAAGTACCGACACATAAATCACTTCACCAAGTTTTATATTTAAAAATCAACAAACAACAAATAAAATGACTTTTTGTTTGCATAATCACTAAAACAATAACATTACCAATGTTGTGCGGATTTAAATGACAACATGACTGACAACAGTTTAATAGCATGTTGAAATATCTAATGTAAATGTTCAAATAAAGCTTTGAAAAAGTTTAATTAAAAGGTAAACCTCACATTTCAGCCTTTAACTAAAGAAAAGATGTCAAAATGATAATTGATTAATACATGATTACCAGAGGTACATTCATATAATTAATTAATTAATATATTCATTTGTATGATTCCCTTAGCACTCTTTTAAAACCTCCCAGCTTTTCCTCCATGTTTTCACTCAAAACGAAACTAGTTGTTCAAATCGCGGTAATCTAATACGGTTTTAATGATAATTAAAAGATGAAACGGTAATACTAACTGTGGGGAATTTTATCATGATTTATCGTCAAACCGGTAATCGTTACATCCCTACTGTGAAGCCTTTGTTGATGATTACACCAACAAATCAATCAAATGAGTTTTGATGGCCAAAGTGGTCGTGTAATGACTGTTGGTCAATGCAACAAATTTGCGTCACCCACTTGAACCTATTATGAAGTGTATTATGAGTCTCATCTCCCATTCCCTTTAAAAGCCAGTTGCGCTCGTGCCATGGCGGATTCGCTATTTACACGGCGGGATTTACAAGCAGAAAAACTGAACGCATCTCTAGCAAGTGGTTCTGCTTGTGCGCGTAATTCTGATTCATGCAATGACTATCCATTATGACATGTAGGCATTTTATATTTATGTACACAATAATAATCTTTTACATTTTAATCCTTGAATTTTTTTTAAATGTTTGTGTGCTGCTGGGCATCCCTGTGTGTGTAATAAGCAGAGTGTACTTGCATTGTGCATTCGCCTATTGGCACATATTACTAACGCGCTCTTTAAATAACAACCAAAAAAAATAAATTGCGCCATACTTTAGACCAGGTTTTTGTTGATCAATGGCGCAGTCTATTTCAGTTGCCTCAAAATAGCAATGTGCCAGCAATGCGCCTGAACACACCTCGTTTTCAGACCAGCACGCCCATGGGCGCACAAATGGGCGCAAATGCATTTGCTATTTAAACAAAGTGGCGCAGGACGTGAAAATGATAACTGCATCGGGCTGAAACTAGCAAAAAACACTTGCATCGCGCCTGGCGCCGCATTGCGCTGGGTGTATGATAGGGCCCTTAGAATTGTGAGTTTAGCCTATATGTCAGAATTGCGAGATGTAAACTCAAAAAGTCAGAATTGTGAGATAAAAAGGTTGCTATTACCTTTTTTAAATGTTTTTATTCAGTGGCGGAAACAGGCTTCCATAAAATACCCAACTAAATTAAATTAAACAATGTTAACTAAACTTATAATTTTAAATCAAGCGCGAACATTTACTTTAAGTTGAAACAAAACATTATTACTTGTTCTTTTAAGTTGTAATAAATAATCGCAGCAATATATATATATATATATTTTTTTTTTTACAGTGAATATAAATATGTGCTACGTCATGCTAAAACCCTCTCATGGCAGTTCCATCTCTAAATCATCCCCTTTAATGAAATATTGAAGCTAAATTGTTTTTTATTTATTTATTTGATCTACATAAACGTATCAACTTAAGTAATAAAGTAGTCAACTGTACCGTTTTAGTTCTTACACGTTTCGTAGCACAAACAATGTATAAAGGCTGTTTAGCAAGTTTTTTTTTGATTACTTGATTATAGTTTCGAGCCTTATTTTGTGTCTTATGCTAATGTTTTTTTTGTTGTTTGTGTGTTAGAGTGGGGAACATGCTGTTTTCAGTAGAGACTCAGACCACAGATGAGAGGACGCAGCAGTATCAGTCAGAAATTGAAGCGCTCTATAAAGATCTCACTGCCAAAGGCAAAACACTGATGCTCTCCACTGAACTCGGGGTAAGATTAGCATCTGTCTGTCTCTGCTGAACATCGATTTCACAATCTCCTCTGTCTCCTGCTGAACCTGTAGTGTGACTGCTGGCGTGTGTTCATTAGTCACGTCTCTTGAAGCAAATAAATTCAGCATCACGTAAACGGTTCAGGAATCTGCACCTGTCTGACCTGTTACACAGAGAATCATGGGAGATCTGTGACCTGTGTGTCTCGTCTCTCACACATGCACACATGGAGAGACCCACATACACTGTTACACCCAGATGTCTTTGCCTGTATCTTTATATTACTGCATAGAGCAGCACACAGCATTTGAATTTCATGAGCAAAAACTAAGGCTTAGTGCATTCATTTAGTGTGATTAATTAATCTGTACATAGTTTCCATAAAACAAAATCCACTATTTTGCACACTTATTTTAATAAATGTGCTTGGTAAATCTTTCTGCACTCATTGCACTGTAAGTTGCTGTGGATAAAAGCATCTGCCAAATGCATAAATTACATATATAAAGCAAATATAAACATAAAATATAAAGTTAACCTGCTGATTTTTTTACTGTCATTATTACCACCATCAAATCCTTATGAATATTTGGAACCATCGGTCCTCCAATTTAATAACTATAGAACACAGACCACAGTCAGAGCAACAAAGCAAGAAGAAAAATAAATAACATACAACCTTAATATGTTATGTGTTAGTAGTATTTTTTTGCCTTTCTCTCTCTCTGTCTTTGTAGGACGCAGATACTGTGTGTAATTTAATTCTTTCTCTGGTGTATTACTTCTGTAACCTCATGCCACTCTCCAGAGGCTCCAGGTAAGAAAACAAAAAATCGTAAATAGGTGGTTGCTAGGGTTTTAGGAAGTTAAATTGATACTTTATACATAATTAGTAAAATGGCATTAAAAAGGGTAATTGCTTTTATTAGTTTAGCAAAGTTTATTTTTTTAATCCATGTCATCAGCTGTTAATATTGAAAGGTATACTTTTTAAACGGATTAAAATAGAATGAGAAAAATGATTGCATGTTTAGAAATATAATTTAAAATCCCTGTTTTACATTAAAGGGATAGTTCACCCAAAAATGAAAATTCTGTCATTAATTACTCACCCTCATATCGTTCCAAATCCGTAAGACCTTCGTTCATCTTCGGAACACAATTTAAAATATTTTTGATGGAATCTGAGAGTTCCCATAGACCGCAAGGATACTACCACGATCAAGGTCCAGGACATCATTAAAACAGTCCATGTGACATCAGTGGTTCAACCTTAATTTTACGAAGCTACGAGAATACTTTTTGTGCGCAAAGAAAACAAAAATAACGACTTTATTCAACAATTCGTCTCCTCCGCGTCACCCTGGTGCCATTTTGACAGTGTAAAGAAATACTCTTTGAGAGAAGCAGTCAATCAGTGGAAGTTAAAAGCAGATCGAAAGTGTATTTATTTCTTGTCTCATTAGTGTTTAGCGCAGTTGTCATTGCTGGGAAACGCTTGTTTTGTTTACTGTGTTGAAACGTGCTGAAGTTGCGTTTGGTCTCGTACTGTATCGCATACCTTGTCAGTGTCGTGCGCTTGCTTAGCCCTTTGTTGTGATAAACAGTAAAATGTGTTCAGCTGAATTCAATTTCCGTTTTGTCAAACGGGTATAAAAAAGGTTAGTACACCGCGGCAGCGGTCGCAACAGCCCTTGTGTGAAGCCCTCCTCGTGTATAGACCGAAGAGTGTAAAGACCATCGACTCCACCGGGCAGGGACACGGGCAAGGGACATAATATCGCTTTTGATTCATCCTCTTTTTTACACCTTGCTTCACTTCTGTTTCAGTTTTAATGACCAACTCTTACTATGTGTTTCCATATCCCTACTATTACTACCACTCGCAAATCACGCATCACACACTATAAGCAGCGCAATCCTAACAACCTGCGCACCTTGTCTATGTCTGCTAATACACTACTTTCTTTTTCTATTGGTCTCTGGAATTGTCAGTCCGCAGTAAACAAAGCAGATTTCATTACATCTATTGCTAGTCATTCAAGACTAAACCTCATGACCCTGACAGAGAAGTGGATCAAACCAGAGGACACTGCTACTCCTGCAGCACTCTCCAATAATTTCTCTTTTTCCCACACTCCCAGTCTAACTGGAAGAGGTGGAGGTACTGGTATGCTTATCTCTAATGATTGGAAATGTATTCCTTTACCTTCTCTGGGTATTAACAGCTCCTTTGAATCACATTCAGTCACTATTACC
>NW_015539890.1:28070-50449 GCF_001515605.1 Sinocyclocheilus anshuiensis | reverse complement strand
CAAGCGAGTATTAACTACGGCTACTCACAAATCAGGCAACCAACTGGACCTTATTTACACGACACTGCTCCACTGATCATGTGCTCGTTACTCCACTGAACACCTCGGATCACTTCCTCCTCACTCTTAACCTCAACATGGTTCCTGACACAACACATACCCCTACACATGTCACTTTTCGACGTAACCTATGTTCTCTCTCACCCTCCCGGCTATCTGCTATGGTTTCATCTTCACTTCCTCCCCCTGAACAGTTATCTCTTGATGTTAACAGTGCTACTGATACTTTCTGCTCCACTCTTACGTCTTGTTTAGACACTGTCTGCCCCTTTTCTTCCAGGCCAGCCCGTACCACCCCTTTTGCCCCTTGGCTGTCTGATGTTCTCCGTGAACATCGTTCTAAGCACAGGGCTGCTGAAAGGGTGTGGCGAAAATAAAAAAATCCTACTAACCTTAATATGTATCAGTCACTCCTCTCTTCCTTCTCTGCTAATGTCTCCACTGCTAAAAGGACATACTATCATAACAAAATTAACTATTCGTCTAACTCTCGCATTCTCTTTAAAACATTTTCCTCGCTCCTTTGTCATCCTCCTCCCCCTCCTTCATCAACTCTAACAGCTGACGACTGTGCCACGTTCATCATTAATAAAATTAAAACCATCAGTGCACAATTTTCCACACCACAATCTGTCAAGCAAATCTTACCAGCAAACATACACTCGTTGCAATGCTCTCTTGGCAGGTCTTCCAGCCATTTCTATCAAACCTCTACAATTAATCCAAAATGCCGCTGCAAGATTAATCTTTAATGAGCCGAAAAGAATGCACGTCACACCTCTGTTTATCAATTTGCACTGGCTACCAGTAGCTGCTCGCATAAAATTCAAGGCATTAATGTTTGCCTACAAAACCACCACTGGCTCTGCACCCCTTTACCTAAATTCATTACTTCAGACTTATGTGCCCTCTAGAAGCTTGCGTTCTGCAAGCGAATGTCGGTTTATTGTGTCATCCCAAAGAGGCACAAAATCACTTTCACAGACTTATAAATTTAATGTTCCCTCCTGGTGGAATGACCTGCCTAACTCAATCCGAGCAGCTGAGTCCTTAGCCATCTTCAAGAATCGGCTAAAAGCACATCTCTTCCATCTTTTTTTTGACCCTCTAACTCTAGCGCTCTCTATTCTAATTATATTCTTAAAATAAAAAATTAAAAAAAACTTGTCCCTTTTAGACTTGCACTCTTCATTTACTGCTTCTTTTCTTAACAGAACTAAACTTTTCTTAAAAAAAACAGTATCTTTTCTAATCCTTTTGTATTCTATCTGTTTTCTTTTTTATTTATTATACAATTAACAAAAGCAAAAAAAGGCCTCTAACACTAGCTTGCTCTATTCTTTTCTACTCTATCGGTTTTCTTTTTATTTATTATATAATTAAAAGAAAACCTTGCTACGTGTACTGCGTTAAGCTGAGACTTGTTATAGCACTTGCATATCATTGCTGTTTTGTTGATTTTGATTGCTTCCATTGTCCTCATTTGTAAGTCGCTTTGGATAAAAGCTTCTGCTAAATGACTTAATGTAATTTAATTTTGGTGATTATCACATACGTAAACAACATATGCAACGTATGTATGCCGATACACTGTTTATGTTGTTTACGTTTTGATTTGAATGTAAACAACGTATCGGCGTACATATGTTGCATACGTTGTTTACGTATGTGATAATCTCCAAAATGGCGCTATTGGGTGACGTGGAGGAGACGAATTGTTGAATAAAGTCGTTGTTTTTGTTTTCTTTGCATACAAAAAGTATTTTCGAAGCTTCGTAAAATTACGGTTGAACCCCTGATGTCACATGGATTATTTTAACGATGTCCTTACTATGTTTCTGGACCTTGATCGTGTAAGGACCCTTGCTGTCTCTGGGAGGGTCAGAGAGCTCTCAGAATTAATCAAAAATATCTTAATTTGTGTTCCGAAGATGAACGAAAGTCTTACGGTTTAGAACAACATGAGGGTGAGTAATTAATGACAGAATTTTCATTTTTGGGTGAACTACCCCTTTAAGTGGAAAGTTTCGAACCATATTATTCATTTAAAGAACTGTTGGCCAGTTAATTGGTTATTGGCCTTTCCCACCTTAGTTATTAGTATCTGTAAAATCTACTGTCGTTGATTTTTCATTTTAAAAATACTGTTTAAACAAGTATTTCAAAATGCATGAATTTATAATTTGGTTGTTTTGAACTATATTTTTAAAAAGTGAATTAAATAATTGCACATTTGTCTTTTTTAACACTCCTATTAAGATTTACGCATATTAATAGTCAGTTTCTTGAACATACGGATTAAGCAACACTAAGTTTGCAGTGACGGCAGATTTTTTTATTAAACCGTGTTTAATTTGTGTTTCTTGAGCTTTTTTAAATCGCTGTTATTCTTTCAGTGTTGTGGCGTACTCTGTGGTCATGGGAGCTCTGATGGCCAGCGGGAAAGAGGTGCTGGGCCGAATCCCATCCGGAAAGGTAACGACATCAATGATTTAACGAGACACATGACACTTTATAAGTGTCTATTGTAATACTTTACTCTTTCTGGTTTGTCTACCAGCTGTTTGATTTCGAGGCCATGACTACAGCCAGCCCTGATCGCTTCAGCAAGACCGTCAAGAGTTGGATAAACTTAAAGAGGTACAACTTTAATGTATTGAGTCCTTGTTTTGAGTCCTAGGCAAGCATCCCATGAATGCTCATATTGGAAAACCACTAACACTTTCTTCTTTCTCTCTGTAACTAGTTTGCCGAGTTGGTACCAGAACCTTCCATCGGTTTCAGAGACGTTCCAGTTAACGAGGACCATGATTGAAGTTCTTAACACAGACTCGTCTTCGCACTGTCCCAAGAAATCCTGATCTTGAAATACCATCAAGATATTCAAAACACAAAGGGCCGTCTCTACTCAGGGCATCTTTGCTCACAGTCCTCACTTTTACATGGTTTTTACATATCGAATATCAGAACAAATTCTCTTTGATTTTAGCTTTTATATTTCCACAAATATGGAGAAGAGAGTTGACTCTTTATTTAAATTTTAAATTAAATGTAAATTTGGGTTGCACTTTATTATGTCACTAAAGTTCAGCAATTGCAAGCATAATCTGAGTTGGGGGAAAAAACAGCGGAAAATGTAGCGGAATATAATTGAAAATCTTTATTAAGTTATTATTCATCAGTTGCTTTTCATGGACCTTTTTGGTTTTAGAATCAAATCGGTGACTTGTTGCGGAGATGTCCTTTGAAGAGTTTATTAAGCAGTATTCTTCAGCTCCGAGTTCCTTTCTGAATACTTGAACACAGTGGGGAAATATGTTTGCAAATGTTTTTGTTTGTTTGAAAGAGAAGTTGTTAATATTGCCATGTTCACTGTCCACACTGGCTTCTTTATAATTTTTGTTGTGTCTATTTAATGGCTCAACTGAATATTGTGCGCTCAGATTCTGGAGGTGTTCATGAGACCTTAAACACTGGGAACAGTTGCGCCTCAATCTATAGTTGACTTAAAGCAAAAAAAGTCTTATATTTCATTAATCTTATACATCTTTGATTTTATTTGATCTTCTTAAGGGTCCATTTTAAGTAGATTTTCAGTTTTCTTCTTCATGTCATGGTTGGTGCTTTTTGGCAAAGACTTATTTCCTTTATTTTCCTGTGAAAAATAATTAAGAAAAACAGTGGCTATTTTCCATGAGGGAAAATAAAGGTGAGTTCTTTAACGCAGTGGTTCCCAACCCTGGTCCTGGAGGCACCCCAACACTGCACGTTTTGCATGTATCCTTAATCAAACACACCTGATTCAGGTCATCAGCTCATTAGTAGAGACTCCAAGACCTGAAATTGGTGTGTCAGAGATAAGAGACATGCAAAATGAGCAGTGTTGGGGTGCCTCCAGGACCAGGGTTGGGAACCACTGCTTTAACGCACAAAAAACTTGAAAGTGGAAAATCTGTGGAGCAGCCACAGTCAATAAAAGCAGTTGAATGAAACCACTGTTGTTTTATTTTAATCCCCTTTTGATCTCCTTTTTTGTGTACCAAAAATAAAAAATATAGAAATGCATTTATTATTATTTATTTGTTTATTCTATATATTTTCACTTTACTATGTTTACTGAACAGCATAGACAAGCATACACAATCCAGTATGCAGTACTTCAGTGAGCCACTAGATGACGTCCCGGAAGCTGTCACTTACTGGTCAGATGTAACGAGTCAAAGTAACCTTTTTTATTATTTAAATTAGTCACTGTGTATTTTCAATTCAATTTCTATTCAAGTTTCTAACTGTCATTATTCAGAAGTGAATTAATATTGCCCAAACGTGCTGCTGCGGAAAAAGCTGAGGTGATGACACGTGGTGCCTGTTACTTTTCTCAGCGCATTTGAGGCTTAACCAATCACCGTTTAGTTTCCGTAATCGCCAGCTCATCTGGTCTGCTGGTGACAGGTGGTCAGTGCAGTGTGAGTAGCTCACTGTAAGCTCAGCGATCAGCATGGCTACTGAAGTGGGCCAAGACACACTCATAGAGGCTTTGAAAGAACTTGACGGATTTGGTACAAAATCTTTAGAAAATGTAGGAAAGGACGTCGCCAAAGGTATCCTAAACAATCTGAGATTTTACCTCTTGTTGGTGCTCAAATGTATGTGTTATGTATTTATGTATGTAGGGTTCAAAATACGAGTGTATGAAAAATGTTTCTGTTTTGCATTTACTGCTTTTGTTTAGGTGGTTCTTTGCAAGAAATTGTCGATAAGAAAATGCGTCCTTTATTTGGTCTGATGTCAGCTGGTGCCAAGTTCTTTAACAGGTGTGTATATTTATCTTTAAAGGATTAGTTCACCCAAAAATGAAAATTCTGTCATTAATTACTCACCCTCATGTCGGTTCAAACCCGTACGACCTTTGTTTATCCTCGGAACACAAATTAAGATATTTCTGATGGAATCTGAGAGCTGTCTGACCCTGCATAGACAGCAACGCAACTGAAATGTTCCCAGGTCCAGAAACGCAGCAAGGAGATCGGTAAAATAACCATGTGACATCAGTGGTTTAACCATAATTTTACGAAAGCTTTTCTTTTGCGCACAGAAAGTATTCTCGTAGCTTCGTATAATTGCGGATGAACCACTGATGTCACATGGTTATTTTACCGATCTCCTTGCTACGTTTCTGGGCTTGGGAACATTTCAGTTGCGTTGCTGTCTATGCAGGGTCAGACAGCTCTCAGATTCCATCAGAAATATCTTAATTTGTGTTATGAAGATGAACGAAGGTCTTACGGGTTTGGAACGACGTGAGGGTGAGTAATTAATGACAGAATTTTCATTTTTGAGTGAACTAACCCTTTAAACATTGCAATGGTGCGTATTTGAATAATTTTGTTGTACTGCAAAATGATAAACATTCCATGATATGGATATGTTTTCTTTCAGTCTGGGTGTGAAAAACCAAAAGGAAGCATAAAATTTATGGGAACAGTTTTTTCAGTGAGTATGGAACTATTCTTTGGAATAGCTGATTGAAGTTGGTTGTGGCATTCAGTGGTCTAATATTTTGCATAATAAACTGTTTGAATGATGTCGTACCAGGCAAAAATGTAATTTTTTATTTGGTAAGTAGCAATGTAATAAACAGTCACATATGTAAATAATGTATAGTCAGTTGGTAATTATTAAAAAATCCACATTTTTGCCTGTACTTTATCCATAACATACTGAATACCAAATGTGATGTTAGTATATTGATGATAATACTGTTATTTGATTCCCAATTTAACAGAAACACTGATGTTTGAGATAATGTTGAAGGCTTACTACAACTGGAAGTAAGCAATATAATTTTTTTTAATTTTTCATGTGACTGCTATGAAGCCCCTAACAGGACATGAGCATGGTATTTAAAAAAAAAAAAATAGATGAGAGAAAATTATATTACAATTATTTTGCATTCTCTCACAAAATTCTGTTGCATTCCCACAAGAAACTTAGCAATTTTTTAATGGAAATAATATGAGTTGGGACTTGGGAAGAAAAACTGTATTTCAGTGCTTTTGCGAGAGAATGGAAAATTTCTTGGGAGGAACGCAAAACAGTTAAATTATATTTTTTCCTGTTATCTCATATTTTTTCAATCACCATGTCGCCTTAGAGGCTCCACAGATTGCTTGTTTTCAAATATGTTTTTATGTTAGTAGGTAATATATGAAGTGTGTTTGAGTAGTTTAGTGTGCTGAATGGAGGTTTGTTTGATTGACAGGTGGAGTGGGATAGTTTTTTGAGACGTCTGGATGTTCAGATGCAAATGAGCGACACAGTTCTTTCCCTGTGTCCTGCAGCCCAGACGCTCAGCTCAGATACACAGTTTATACACGTCCAGACTAAAGAGTGAGATAAACACATAATACCATTACTATCCATATTCAGTGCAAGCCACAATCCAGAACTGCTGACAGAGTATGTCTGTTGAAACAAAATGAAGGCCTGCAGTTGCAACAGTTTATCACTCTCTACATTATGACTGTGATTACATCAGTGTCTCACTTATCGCGTTATACCGTATATTCAAAGTCTATAAGATGTTTTTACATGTTTAGAGGTTTACAGTTGTTTTGCCGGTTTTGGATAGTAGCTTAAAATCAGTTTCTAGCATGTCGTGCTTTGTGAGAGTGATTGTTTTGTTACCTGGTTGAAATTTAACCATGCATTTTTTTTTGTAATGGACAACCCATAGGTTATAGCTGTAATAAAACGTATCTCTATATACAGTTAATGTTCATTGTTTTGTAAATTGAAATTCCAGTTAAGTTTTTGAACGAGGCAACAAATTGAAATTTAGAAGAAATAATATTACAGGGTATTTAATGCAATATTTCTAGAAATGTTGAAAATAATATAATGTATGTATACTGTATATATAATATAATGTATGTATGTTTATTTGAATTGCACTAAATTCCTCTTCTTGTAATTCCAATTCAAATTCAATGTAATATCCTGTGGATTGTGGCTATTTCAGTTCAAATTCCAGCTCACAAATTGATATGACATGTGTGAACTGCAGCGTACATTGTGGTTGTCTTGTGCTCCTGTAGGAATGTGTCTCTGGGTCAGTACTTGGGGAAGGGAGAGAATCTCCTCCTTGTGTTGCTCCGGTGTTTTGGATGACAGCCATGACGAGACCACCTGACTGAGCTGAAGAACAGCAAGGTAAGACAACCTGCCATTAAAGGAGATGAAAACTAAAGTCAGAGCAGACCTCAGCCATTTCTGATTCTGGACAGTTGCTTGGAAAATATCTTTCGAGAACTTGTTGACTTGGCAAGGCAAAATGTTGTGCTGCTTTTTTTGTAGCAAATGTTCCAAAGTCAGCATCGCTGTGTTCTTTGAATCATCAACACTTTCTGTTTCTGCCTCTTTCTCATACAGAAGCTTCTGGAAGACAGGCTATGAATTTGACATGCTGTTGGATGCAGAGAGAGCGGTGAGGACTATTGACTGTGCAAAAACATAATTAGCCCTGCTTTGCTTAATCCTAAGGTTATGGAAGCTTGTTTCAGCTACTGAATAGTAGTTTACATCTCACAATTCCGACTTTTTCTTTTAGAATTGTATGATATAAACTTGCAATTACATGTTTTTTTCTCAAAACTGCGAGTTTATATCTCACAATTCTAACTTTTTCACATGCAATTGCAAGTTATAGAGTCAGAATTCTGAGATATAAACTTGCAATTTTAAGAAAATAGGCCGTCTTTTTCTTAGAATTGGACTCGCAAAAATTGCAAATTGCGCAAAAATGTCAGAATTGCGAGAAAAGTTTAAAAAGAGTTTAAATGGCAATCCTAACTTTTTCACATGCAATTGCAAGTTATAAAGTCAGAATTCTGAGATATAAACTTGCAATTTTAAGAAAATAGACAGTCTTTTTCTCAGAATTGGACTCGCAAAAATTGCAAATTGCGAAAAAATGTCAGAATTGCGAGAAAAGTTTAAAAAGAGTTTAAATGGCAATCCTAACTTTTTCACATGCAATTGCAAGTTATAAAGTCAGAATTCTGAGATATATAAACTTGCAATTTTAAGAAAATAGACTGTTTTTTTCTCAGAATTGGACTCGCAAAAATGGCAAATTACGAAAAAATGTCAGAATTGCGAGAAAAGTTTAAAAAGAGTTTAAATGGCAATTCTGACTTTATTTCTCGCAATTGCGCATTTATATCACACAATTCTAAGAAAAAAGTCAGAATTGTGAGTTTATATCTTGCAGTTATGACTGTATAACTCACAATTGCGAGTTTACATCTCTCAGTTTTGAGAAAAAAGTCAGAATTGTGAAATAAGAAGTCGCATTAACTCTTTATTTTACTTGATTTGTTTATTTTTTTTTATTCATTTGAAGAAATGGTCTTCCATATAAGGTCATTAATGTTAATGGCTTAAAGTATTCTCTTATTAAGCATTTAAGACATTTTTCCTCAGTATAAAATATAAATGTAATTATCTTGCTGGTATGTCTTATTTTGTTCATAATTGTCTGAATTATGTTGCAATTGAGCCCCACATGACATGCAATCAATCAATCAATCAGTCAAAAAATTATTAATAACCACAATTTATTATTTTTTCCACAAATAACTAAAACGAGGGAACAAATTAATGTCAAATTAATAAGACTCCATATACTTGACCGTGACAGTAGTTTAATACTGATCATATGTGTAGATGTGTGCTGATTGGTCTGTTTATGACGGGTCACAGGTGTATCAAGTGTTCGGTCTGGGTTCATCTGTCAGCAAGGTGATGAAGTTTAAGTTAATGCTCCACTACTCTGAAATTCTGGTGATGAACCGACAGTTACCCGATGTGCCACCTCAGTTCCTCGAAGATCTCTTTCAGGTGACACTCCATTATCCTTATTCCAAATATCACACACAGAACAAAGGAATAAAACTCTGACTTGGGAAATGAGTTGCATTTCTTTCCATGAGTTTGTTATTACCCAGATTTTCTGGCATAAGGGCAGTAAAAAGAAGAATGTCAGACTGCATATAGGGCCAGTTACACAATGATAGCATCATAAATTTCACTTCTTCAGCTCAGATCACCCAACAAAACTGTATTTTGCAGGCTTGTTCTAGTTATGCAGTAGAATTGAGACATATTAATGTATCTTTCCACAAATAGGATATACTTTGTTGTCCGATTTTGGCCCAAAGGTGTTTACCTTCTCACCTGTGTCAAATAAATATTCAATTCATTGTTTTAAAAAGCTGTTTTTAATTATTAAATCTTAACTAACAAAAACATAAGTGTCCTACTGCCTGCTACTGTATGATTTTACCCTGTTAAAAAAATATTACATTCTTTAAAATTGTGACACCTAAGAAATAACATCATTTGAACCCTTTCTACAGCATGGCCAAGACAAGTAGCTAGGTAAATAATTCTGATATAGTTTCTTTACATTTTGTCTATTTAACATTTATTGCCAGAAAATGTATTCACATAAATCAGGGCTTAAACTGCATTTAGATAAAAAAGAAAAAGAAAAAACATTATGATCTAAGCTGCATTAAATCTTAAATGCATTAAATAATGCATTTAATCTCAAAGGTTGCAGAAATTATAAAGCTCGTGTAAAATCAATAGAAAGAAAAAACAGCTGATATAGTACTTCGTTTGACATCCTGAGGTAAACCATCAGGATTTCCTGAATGACGATTTGTTGAATGAGGAGAAAAATGGTTTTAAGAGATTCATGCTATTTGTGGAATGTGCCAAATCCATAAAAACAAACTCCAAACATTGCATAATACTCAGTGATAGAATAAACATTTGTCTCCCTGTAGTCTAGGACTCTTGAAAATGGATTAAAAGCCCTCTCCCTCTGTCTCTCTCAGATGGGTGGTGATTTTGTTCTGGACCAGGGTGGTAAAGTGATATTTTCCTACCGGTGTAAAAGCCCTGTGGACAGACCATCAGTTCCACAGATACTGGCTGCCGTCGCTGCTCATTCTTAGCATTCCTGGAGAAAAAGGTCTTTGATGTTTTGTCTTTCTAGTTTGTTAAACTGCTTGACTTGCTTCCTTGCCATCCTGATAAGAAGTTCCAGTTCCTGAAAAGTAATACTCGTTCATGTTTGTGCCAGACTTAGAATGTATTCTTCCATTTAGAATGATGGCCAAAATAATGTTCCAGGCCCTCAGTTTGGCATGGAGGAGGTCTGTTCATTTCCAGTGCAAATTTTGGCCTGAATGGGTGATTTTACTTATCTGTAAAATATAAAAATGGGAAGCTACTGTATTACTATGAGACTCATACTAAAGGGAACACAAAACAAATATAATTTCAGGGTATTTAGGACATTAACTCCATTAGTCTATGGTAAATAGTATGTGTAAAGACAAAGTCACTGACTTTAGGCCTTTAATGTGTTGCTTTAGGTTTGCTCCACAGATAGACAGCTCCCCCAGAGGTTGTATGGATGAAGATCTGACTCAAACTCATACACTTATGAAGTCATCTCTGATGGGCATTTACACCCTCTGGTCATCTGTTGAGTTATAGTAGCACTAGTCTCGCGTAGCCAGACCTTCAGACTGACAGCTGAAGGTCTGGAATCCATGGCAACTTTCATTGGCCAAGGCCCGCCCATGAGGCCGTTTGACCGACGTGTCAAACAACCAATCACAGTTCGTTTCGTTCAGCGTCACGTTTTGGGGCGTGGAAATGTCGACACAATAACAGACCGGTGTGTAAAACTCTCGGACGTATTTTAAAGATTTTATGCCGCGAACTTTCAATATTTCACATACTTTTGAAACTCCAGCGTTTAGTTGATCCTGATAAGCGCCCCTTCTTTCGTGAGGGGGTTTGGCGTCACGGCATCTTTGTTTCCAGACGGAACGTTAAAGAACGCGACACGCACGTCTCCTGGAAATCCTGTAGAATTCAACCAATCCGATGACGACTTCGACACTCCTGAAGTGTTTCCACTTTTGTGTCCCATATGCATCAGACGTTTAGCCAACGGTCCGTGGGCGTGAGACTATAGTAGCACAGACCTGTCTGACCTCTATATCACACATCAGTCTTGATTAGATGAAATGAGATTATTAAATTAATTATTTTTTTTACATACGTTGTTACATACATTTTACAATTATTCAAGACATATGAAATGAAATAATCTATTAAGCTGTTTAACTATTTACTGTGAATGGTAAATGTTTAGAAAAAAATGAAATAAAATATATAACTGATTATAGGTTTGAATTTCTTTGATTATTGAAATCAACACTGAATAAAGAGCTGAATGTTGGCCAGAATGAGACTGGACTTTTGTCCACCATTCAGCATAGCTCAAGAGTTTTATTTCACTTTAAACCTGCTTCAATAGTTGCCAAGTGAAACAAATTCAACTTTGAAAACAAATACAGGGTTGAAACAACAAGCCATAATTCTAAAGAATTTTAGAACAATAAAGAACAAAAAGAAAACACATTTCTGTTACAGTTTTGAACACGCGTCTAAAACAGCACTAATGTAATGTCAGAACCAGGGCAAATGCAGACCACCCTTGGAATAATACAAACATTAAACATCAAAAAGATTAAATAATTTATTATATTTCAGTACGTTTTCATTTGTCCATGATCTTCAAACCTTTGTTATTACAAATGTTTCCAGTACTGGCTTTAAGATCCCATGAATATTGGAGTTTTGTGGCATTTATTAGCTTTAAAGCCATCTACTGTATAGGATGTTGTATTTTTTGTAAAGTTTGTTAACTTTTAGCAGATATACGCTTTTTAAAATATACAGTATTTCTCTTCTCTACGCCCTACAATATATGATCCAGAGGAGAATCCTATCCCCCTTCCTCAAAGCCTGTTTAAATGTGCTATCTTGAGCTAGGAGACTAACTAATTTGCTTGCTAACTGAAAATACTAAGAAAGAGACATTTTTAATTTGACCATTTTTTAGCTTCAGTAATATAACATGATACATGTATGTAATATGTAATTCAAAAGGCATTAACATTTTCATGAATACAGGGTAAAAATATTTATAGTGCATATAATAATGCGCCTATATAATAGCGCATAAAATTTGTCTCAACCAATGGAATTGCTTTGGGATTTAAGGGGGACAGGAAGTTAAAGGATTAGTTCACTAACAGAATAAAAATTTCCTGATAATTTACTCACTCCCATGTCATCCAAGATGTTCACGCATTACGTAGTCAAGTTAGAAAGGTCACGTATGAAGTAGGCGGAAGTACCGACCCAGTGTTTATAAAGTGAACGCACAAAGACTAAATCAAACACCTTTTACAAAAAAAGGTAAAAGAACGATGTTGGACGATTTCGGAGTTGGAGGAGAAAATTTAGATGGAGTTCGGTACTACTTCGATACTGCCTACGTCACACACAAACTTTTCAACGTAACTACGTAATTCTTTGTGGACGCACATTGCAGAGCTAATGCAAGATGAGCATTTGTGGTTAAAAAGTATATACATTTTTATTTTTTTATTGTTTGTTTTGCTAGATAAGCGCTTCGATTGTTTTGCTAGATAAGACCCTTATTCCTCGACTGGAATCATGTAGAGCAGTGGTTCTCAAACTTTTTACAGCTGCGTACCCCCTCTCTTCCACTTAGACCGCAGTCACACATTTTCTATTAAAGGACAATATTTGCCCCCTTAAACTGATTTACAGGTGCATTTTTTACCTTTATAGAGGCTGCGTACCCCCTCTCTTCCACTTAGACCGCAGTCACACCTTTTCTATTAAAGGACAATATTTGCCCCCTTAAACTGATTTACAGGTGCATTTTTTACCTTTATAGAGGCAAATATTTTCTATTCTTATTAATTGAATGTCATGTTTTATGTCATATTCTTAACATTCCATTAAGTGTATTATTAATTAAGTGCAAATCAAAGTGATATTGTAGATTTAAAAATAAAACCAATAGGTGGCGGCAAGTCGCTGTCTTAATGAGCCAGGCGTCGCGTCATTCATTAATTCATTCAGCAACTAAGCAAAATGCTGTAGTTATGAATGGGTTTAATCACTGACTCTCCAGATCATTCAAAGCTGCAGATTCGTTCACTAATGAAACACCGCTGTATGTTGCTTGGAGACGCACACCAGATGATACGGATTTCGTTGGAACTATTATTTCGTTGCAAAATAGAACAAACATGACAATATTCTGTTTAAAATGTAGGCTACATTTAAAATGTAAAATGTTCACTTAATATTACCTTTTTTTTGTTGAACTGTTGTAAAAATTAACGGCACATTTGCCATTGTTTGGATATTCAGGGAAATTTGCATTCTTGCTCGTATCTTAAACATGAAAACAATAACACGCACAGAGTGTGTCTGTATCGAAGAGAGTTTAAATCGATCTCAGTTCGTGTCAATATTTGCTCTTCATGCTATTAAGTGAAGATCTACTTTAAAGATACATTGACCAGCAGCGTGATTTGCTAAATCAGCATATTCAGCGGGCATCCTATCACATGCACACTGCTTGTGTGGATGCAGTCAGTTTTGACCGCAAAAGATGAGGTAAGCTGATTGGATATCATGAATTTGACCGTTTACGGCACTCCCATTTTCCTGTTTTTTACATTAGAAGCGGCATTTTGCTTGTCAGAAATGCATGTTCGGTTTTAATGTTACTTTAAGTTGGGGTAGAATTAAATGAATGCCAAAACTCAGAATTTTGTTCGCGTACCCCCCTCCATCATCTCACATACTCCCGTTTGAGAACCACTGATGTAGAGCCCTTTGAAGCTGCACTGAAACTGCAATTTGGACCTTCAACCTATTGGCTCCCACTGAAGTCCACTATATGGAGAAAAATCCTGTAATGTTTTCCTCAAAATCCTTAATTTCTATTCGACTGAAGAAAGAAAGACATGAACATCTTGGATGACATGGGGTGAGTAAATTATCAGGAAATGTTTATTCTGGAAGTTAACTAATCCTTTATAGATTCCTGCTCCCACTTCCTGTTTCAATAGGAAAAATGTTAACAGGAAAGAAAATTGCATTTATCAAACCATTTCATGGGATCATTAAATTCACTGGCCCTAATTTTACCTGTGCAACAACTGTTTATAAAACAGTTAATAGCTGCTCTTGATATTTAAAAAAAATCTTAATTAGAAGCCATTTAGGAAAGTATCAAAGTCAAACATCAAACTCGCACAGATAATACATGCGTCTTTCACAGTAGGTGTCCCACCAGTCTCCGTCATCTGAAGACATGGCTACACAGTTCTCTTGTTTCCCACCATCTGGCTGGCTTGACAGGAAGTGCTTCCTCCACTGGAAGTAAGTGACACGAGTTGTGTCCTCAAATAGGTAGAGGCCTTCAGAACGCTCGTCATTGATCCCAAGCCACACAGGCCAGTTTCCGTGGAATACTGATTTCACATATTCAGCCAAAGCTTCCTGCTCCTTGCGATCTCGTGGCATAGCCATGCGTCCTCCCCGCTCCTGACACTTCTTGGATGCATCTGCGTAGGTCTCATACATGCGGTATGCCAGGAAGCATTTGTAACCCATTTTACGGCCTTTCTGGCAGCCTGGAACCACAAAATCATTTTCATCATATTTTAATAAAATACAGAATACAAAAGTTCATGAGTGTCGAGGAGAGTATTTTGCTGTCATCTTAACAAGATTTGCCCAAGTAGTACATATTCCTGGACCAACAACCTTTCCGGTCCTGGAACATTACTATTAAACTGTCCAATTTTAGTGTTAAGTTTCTTTAGACATTAGGTCCTAATCAAAAAATCAAAACCAGCAAACACAGCATGTGTGATTTTCCTATATAACTTTCAGATCTCAAAACACTACTAGAGTTTAGGTAACTGTAAAATTTGACAACTAGGTGTAGCTTTGGGAATAATGTTTAGGGTAGGAAATTGGAGTTAGGTCTGAAGGTTAGAGGGTGTTGGGAATAAAGGACAGAAATTAGAAATGGAGATTAAGGGTCAAGATTTGAACTAGAGGTTGGAGGACTAGAAGGATCAGAGGTAACACTGCAGGGTTAGGATTGGGTTAGGTCAGGGGTGTCTAGTCCTGTTCCTGGTGAGCCACCTTCCAGCAGAGTTTAGCTCTAGCCCTTACTAAACACACCTGAACCAGCCAGCCAAGGTCTACAGGATCAATACAAACGTCCAGGCAAGTGTGCTTGAACAAAACTCTGCAGAAAAGTGACCCTCCAGGAGCAGGATTAGACCCCTTGTTAGGTCAAATGTTGGGGGCTGGAGGGATCAACGGCAGGGGTAAGGCCCCAGTATACTCACAGCAAAGATCTTTGCTGTTCTTTGCTTAGGGTTAAAAATACATTTTAAAAGAAGTTTCAAATACCTTTGCAGCGGTATAATGTTAACATGAGCAAATGTTACATCCCTACTCTTTTTCGAAGGACATCCTGGGATTTTTAATGACCACAGAGTGTCAGGATCTCGGTTTAACGTCTCATCCGAAAGACGGTGTTTATCAGCCAGAGCAAACCCGAGAGCAACATCACGTTTTGGCCTCATTTTGTTTGAAATGACGTCGCACCAGTTCGTTCTTCGGTTTCGCTTAAAGTATTGTTGCCTAGAGGGGGTTAGAGTTCAGGCAGGGTTATGGTAAGAAATAGAACGTCAGAATTCAGATTGAAAGGGGTTGAAAGAGTAGGACTTGTGTAACATGAAGGGATGGAGGCCAGAATTTAGATTTGAAAGTTGCCGGTGAGGTTTAGGACTAGGAACTTAGCGCTAAGGTTAGGGCTGGTTTTAAGGGGTTGAGCTTCTCATTTACCAATGATTTTGCTCTGAATTTCGGGTAGGTTAGGGATTGGTTTGGATAGTCTTACCCTCATACGTCACTCCCATGGACCACCCACACCCGCTCTTTGACTGTATATATGGCACACTAAACTGGAAACACTTGTGTGAAGGCAAAAGTCTAATCTGAAAAGTCTCAAGTGAAATCTGGCTAATTTCTACAGGTTTACTAAGAGATTTGGTGTCCAACAGTTCACCAGGAAACAAAAGCTTTGTAAACAAGTACCGGGTGTAACCCCTTTGGTTCTACTCCCCCGGTTTTACTCCCCCGACTTGCTCCGAGAAGGATTTGAACTGGCGTTTCCAACAAGGACGCTAAAGACCGTAGCTTCTAGCATCA
The DNA here is from genome assembly GCF_001515605.1 of Sinocyclocheilus anshuiensis. Classification (NCBI taxonomy): domain Eukaryota; kingdom Metazoa; phylum Chordata; class Actinopteri; order Cypriniformes; family Cyprinidae; genus Sinocyclocheilus; species Sinocyclocheilus anshuiensis. Next base: position 34,177 of record NW_015539890.1, on the reverse strand, counting down.
GACGATTGTGCACCTCTTAATATCAGCGGAATGAGGTTTACCTGCGCAGCTTTTACCAGCTGGCCTCCGTTACAAGGGACTACAGCAATGAGTGCTTCAACTAATTTCTGGATTTAAAAAAAAAAGTTTGTGAAGTTCACAGCTAAAAGTCATTTAAGTGTTTTGTTTGAGGCATTTTGAATTTAAAAGAGATGTGTTGACAATACCTATAGACATACCTATAGTTTACCTATAGCATACAAGAAAAGTTATATTTTTTCCGAGCTTGGTTGAACCTCTGGATTCTGTGTGATTTCATGTCATCAGTAGTGTGTCCTCTGAAATACCTCACTGAGAAGGAAATATCTGTGGCATACTCAGGTAAATATGTGACATTTAACATGCCCCTAAACATGACGTTGAACAAAACATAACTGTGATCGGTCACTTTTCAGATGACCTCTTCCTGACTAAGTGAGCAGTCGTTGGCCAATTTCAGTGGCTATAGAGCCCAAACCTTATGTCGTTTGGCAATGGTCTGGCTACATGAGACTAGGATTAGGGTTGGGATGGATTTATGACTATAACTTGACTACACATGACATTGTTCCAGGTCCAACAAAGGGTGTTGATCCCACTTGTTCTGCCTAATTATTTGCTGCCCAAATAACCTTATGTATTGGGTCATCGTGAACAAAAGGTTCAACTTGAGATACTGCCCTTGAAATAAACGTTCACCACCTTACTTTACATTTGGTAAGATCCTCAGTAATAAAAACATGGATTCTTTAAGCATAGCTAGATTTCCACTGTTGACTACAATGTCCTTTATAGCCCACAACTATGAGGCCAAAGGTAAAGACAGTAGATAACCCACTAACCCTCTAGTCGTCCGATCTCTTTGCGATTGTCCTTGCAGTAGGACGAGACTTGTTGAATGGCATCCTCAGTGTCGCCTAATCTATTCTCAAGTCGTGACATTCTTTCCAACAGTTGTGTAACTTTAATGTCCAATGTGTAATGTCCCACATTAAGCCTGTGGATAGCCTGATCCATCGCTGCCAGTCTAGACACTGCAAAAATGTATAAATAGACAAATGTGAATCAAGTCTTTCATTAGTCAGCTATGCTGCTGCATACCAGTGAATGAATAGAATATTAAGAAACTGTGTTGTGGAGGGGGAAGGGGTTGACAAGGTAGCTGATGATATAGAGTGTCTGGATTCTTGAGTAGCGTTTTTTTTTTTTAGATAGAATCTTGCTGAAGTTGCATTATGTAAATTACATACCCAGACTATTAAATATTACCATACAAAAAAGCCTTCATGTCATGCCAGGACAAACAACACCTGTTATTTGCAAGGCTGTTATTGCAATTAGAATATATGCAAATATACATTCCGTTGGATTGGTTTTGGCTTGTTTTTCTGGCTCTTCAGATGGAAGTGGGTAAGTGAAGCGAGTGTTTGGTTAACGCACGGATGTAGTTGTAAGTGCTCTCCATTTCAGAGACTGCAGTGGTGGGTTCAGGTTCTATGACGTCAGGAGTGTCCCCTCGCCCTCTAACCATCTCCTCATTGAACACTCTCACCTGTAGAATTAAACGACAGCAAAACCACCATCAAAACCAGATTTAAGGCTGGAATACACTACACAACTTCTGCCCATATTTTTGCCCCAATTTACACTGAAAGAGTCAACAGTAGTTGCCAAAATTCAGAGGCAGTCTGCAATTTTGGCCAGTCACAGATTTTGCAGAAAATTGCATAGTATATGATGACCACTTTTTTTTTTTTAGCTCAGACTATGAATCCATTCAGTGGCAGGATATACAAGAGATTTAATTCTTTGAGCCAATTGTAGAACAAATCATGTTTTCATTTTACATCGATTTCCTAGCAATGTTTCTGTGTGGGTTTGTTGTGTTCAGAGCAGTGTGTGACCCTTAGTCATAAAGTGTATGATGCCCAATTTTCCTCTGTAACCAACATAGCCAAATATGTGATGCCTAGTGGTTTGAAATCTGTTCAGATTAATAGTCGCATAGTTGAATCCAGCCTTTGCCTGATACAGAATACACATGCACAATCACACTGGAGGTCCTGGCCAGGCACTTCAAGTAATGTGATTGCTAATCGAGGATGTTTTGTAGCAACCAGAAGTGTATGCCCTTGACTTTTGCTCCCACTTAATAAATGCAGACGCATTTTGAACTAGCTTCATCATTCCAAAGCGGTACAGTAACCCCAAGTAGAAAACCATAGTGATGCAGCATCATGGTACAGTGAAGGCATCATATGGTAATACCCTGGTATTTTGATGTATGTTAAGGTGTTTACATTATACTCCAAAGCACTTCAAAGAATACCATTTTTTTAGCATCATGGTAGGTTTTTGAAGACACATTTTGTAAATTAAACTTACAAAATTGTTTCAATGGAACACATTAATTGTGTTTATATATCAAGTTATATTTAAAGAAAATGTCACCGTTAAACAGTAAATAGATAATTTCCCACAAAGTAAATCTAAAATCTTAACCTGAGACAGATCAGCTGTTGTGATGGCCGCTCTCGTGGTGTTCTCGCCAGAGTAACAGGAAGACAGAGCGCTGAAGCCCACTACAGCCGCCAGAATCACTGTTAGACTCATCTCCACTTCAAATCACTTCACTTCATAAATCCCTTTCTTCTGTTCAGCCAGCTCTCTGTCTTACTGCATATATTCACAACTCCGGATGTTCACTCAACAGCAACCTTCTCTCCTCCTTTCACATCGCTTTCAACTCTGTCTCGCTCTATCGTTCACCTCTATACAGCTGTTTTGTTTTAGCCTCCTCCCTCTCTGCAGCTGTCGGATACTTTTCCTCCTCCTTTCACCTTGTCTGAAAGATTCCTTTTTTCTTTCTTTCAGCTGCTTGTTCCTGAGTTTTATACCCAAACACTGGATTTTTTTTCCCCATTCCTCCCACTTCCATTCTTTGTGCTAACATGGCAGTTTTACTGACACAGCTCTTTCTCCCTCTTCCATAAACATTTAAATAGATCTTCATTTTCTTGTCCAAGACTCAGCTTTCTGTTTTTGTCCCTTGGGAACATGCTGTTCTGTAGAAGTCAATAGTGGCCGAATGACAGGAAAATGATGAACGTCTCATTACCAGCTGAGTTCTGTCTCCACACATGGAAGGAATTTGGACTTCTCGTCCTCTAAACAGGACACTTCTCTCTTTCTTGCTCACTTCCTCTGGAGGAGACTTTGGAAGGGAGTTAGAAGTAAGAATGGAGTTTTGCCCAAAAGAATCCAGTTCATTACATAAAGTCTAACTAAGCAAATCTCTCCCAGATGAATGTGTCTAGACATTATACGGTACAAGAAACAGATAAACAGCTTAGATGTCTACCTTTGACAAATAACAATTAGAAAAAACTCCAAAACCATGGATATCTACTGTTGTTAGACTGATCTAAATCCACCTATCAACTGAACTCCTTAAAAATAATTCAGATATAGCAAAAAAACAAAAAACCTTTGAACGGTTGAATGACCTCTTGGAAAACTACAGGACCACTTTCCAGTCAGAAATTAACAAGGCCTTTTTCAAAACATGTGGCGCAATAACGTCAATCCACCAAAATAAAAATTACTGCCTGGGGAAATAAACTCATATTAGGAGCATTTTGAAAATGCCACATATGTGACCATATCAACGCACATCCAACAGTTATATTTGACTAAAATAAATAACACTCCGGGCAGTGAACTGACAAAAGGCAGAAAACTGTCACGGGATTTATGAATAGAGCTCCATCTTTCTGTTTTCAATTAGTGCTACACTGCCCCCTACCAGGCAAGAGAAGAATGAGACAAACTACAAGAGTTAGTGTACTTCTTTTATTGTACTTATCTTCCATTACAGATATATGAATGCATAAATACTGGCTCCAGGCCACGCATTCGTATTCAACAAAAACATCTCGCAACAAAGCTCCAAAATTGATTTCTACCCTTGAACCCTAGTTAGCTTAGCCCTGAATCATACGACAGACAAGTACGTAAATGGAAATGTCGATTTCACACGTCCAAAATCAAGCAGTTTGTAAACATCAAACGCAAGCGAAGAGTGAGTTATATCTACGCGTTTACAGCTAGCTACCTGAACAATAGCACATTCAGTTTCAGTTAACTCTATCGCCCCCTTGAGTTCTGGAGTTTGTAATTGCCATAACACCCGTTTAATGTTGCAGCTACATTTGCGTACTTGCGTGGAGTATGTTTTTGGCCTAACAACGAATGGAGATTTTAACTATTGCTTTTTAAGTTATTAAGTCAACTCTGGTGTACTGGGCTACAGGAAAGAGACAAAGAAAGGAAGCATTCAGGAGAATGAGGAGAAAAGTCAATGATTCACTTCAAAGCATACAATGAAAGTAGCACGCATATAAAAGGTCTACAAAACAAGCAAGGTGCAAGTCATCTCCTCTAAAGCATGCTAGCGCTACGGTGTCTCATTTAGGTCCTTATCAATAAAAGTACAGTGAAGCATCTTAACACTAGTTTTGAGGTCTAGATAAATATAGATAAAAATGTATGGCAGTGACGGTGATGTAGCATTCACACTAGTAGTTTTAGTGTGGATCTGAGTTCTGGCTTGTTTGATTAATGCATCTTCCGAACTTCTGTAACCGAAAGAGGGGTTTGTTTTAATGTGAACCACAGTATGGTTCGTGGTTGATGTGAATGCAATCCAGAAGTGGGCTGGTACTGATTAAGTATATTGTGCCAGTTTGGTAGTCACATCAAACAAAAATTTTAAACATTGTTCAGCAACTTTAAGATTTCAAACTTCATTGCCTGGATACACAGGATAAACAGCTTTTGGTGGTTCTAATGTTGATGGTGAAAGAATTTTTGCAAACATACCACAGTTTAGAATAACAATAACAGTGGGAAAGCAGACCAACAGGGCCAGGAGAGTAGAGTCGATGGGTTCTGACTCAAGCAAATGTACCAAGTGTGAAAACAACATATGCTCTGTTTAAAATCCTATCTGATGTATCATAGCTCATGCATTCAGTAACTTCTAACCAGTGAGATGGAGTCAGACAGATTAAGATTTTACTACAATCATAGAGATATTGATGCACTCTAAAGAAACTACTGAAGCATTTGGATTTAAAAGGAAAGTGTTCGGTAGTTTTGGGTTTGTGGTGCTTGTAGGTCCTGTGATCTGGAATGGGTTCTTCAGGATATTCATGCGTTACCAGTTGTCCAAGAAGTCAAATCCAGTCTTCAGGATACTGCTGCTTGTGTTAAACTGAAAAAAGGAAATACAACCATTTATGTTGTTAGTGGTTAAAAGTTAGTAGAAAAAAATCAAGAGAAAATGTGGGTCAGTGACTTACAAGTGTAAGTAAAAATAAAAGAGTAAATGCATAAATTAAAATAAATAAATAAAATTAATAATTTAGATTATGTATATAATTTTGATTATAATTTAGATTGTTGGCATATATACATACATATATATACACATACATACAAATATATATATACATACACGCATATATATATATATATATATATACACACGCACTACCACTAGTTTGGGATCAGTAAGACTTGTAATGTTTTTAAAGAAGTCTCTTCTGCTCATCAAGGCTGCATTTATTTGACCAAAAATACAGAAAAAAACTAATCTTGCAAAAAGTTATCACAATATAAAATAATGGTTTCCATTTTAATATATTTTCAAATATAATTTTTTTTCTGTGATGCAAAGCTGAATTTCCATCAGCCATTACTCCAGTATAAAGTGTCACATGATCCTTTAGAAATCATTCTAATATGCGGATTTATTATTAGAATTATCAATGTTGGCAACAGTTGTGACTGGAGTAATGATGCTGAAAATTCAGCTTTGCATCACAGAAATAAATTATATTTTTAAAGTATATTAAAATAGAAACCATTATTTTAAATTGTAATAACATTTTGCAAGATTACGGTTTTTTTTCTGTATTTTTGTATTAAATAAATGCAGCCTTGATGAGCATACGAGACTTCTTTAAAAAAACATTACAAGTCTTACTGATCCCAAACTTTTGAGTGGTTGTGTATATATATATATA
>NW_015539890.1:24730-27634 GCF_001515605.1 Sinocyclocheilus anshuiensis | reverse complement strand
CCTGCGTTAACGCCCTAAGTTTGACAGCACTAATATACTGTATATGGCTGGGCAAGTTAACGCGTTATTATCGCATTAATGGCAACAATTATTTTATCGCGCATTAACGCAATTTTTTTTAATTTTTATGAAAGTTCGTTGCTCACTGGCTCTGAATCGGGTGTGCCTCACACGTCCTGAAAAGTGAAGCTGCGGGCGGCTGGCTGCAGTACAGGTCAAAAACCCCGCCCTCTCCATGTAAACCAATGGGACTTGAGTCAAAATAAAAAAATAAATTACACTTCCAATACAATTTTCTGAAAGATGGTTTTGGTCATTTAAGGTAGTTGTTATCATGCTGATATATGTTCAATTGTTCGTCTTTGTGATAAGTTTGATTTTAGCTAGCAATTTGATGCTATAAAAACGGGGCGTGTCGTTATGGTTGATTGGGTCTGCGGGAGTTTGAGCGGGAGTTTGATACCGCGGCTCCACCTCACGACACTACTGCGCAGACTGGCTCCAAACGAATCTCTACTGTGCAGACTCTGGCTTCAAATGACGTAATTTACTCAAGATGTCAGCGGCCATACTGAGATGCTTTGGCTTCACTTTTCTATAGTGGAAGGAAGTGGAGACGCGTCGTCCATCTTTTTTTACAGTCTATGCTCTGAACATTGAAAGTCTTTTTCCCGACTTTTCCCGTTGTTACGTAGGCCTAGTGATGGTGAAATGAAGCTTTCCAAAGCACCAAAGATCGGGTTTATAGCGAAACTAAAACTATATGCAGTAGCCTAGGCTATGCTGCTTTCACAGACACACGCGCACACATTAGTGCAAACGACAACGACAACACAGCACGGAAACTTTTATTAGTAAAATAGCTTCGACAGGCTACTGACTCGCAACGTTATATTTCTCTGCAATGAGGGGGTAAAATCGCTGTTTTTGAAGGAACTAAGCCTCATTGCTTGTAGAGAGAGAAGCGCAGACGCAGGTTCACACCACACACACGCAACTTTCCTCTCTCTCTCGCACGCGCTAATTCAAATAAATGATATAATTAGCCTAATTAATTCAAATAAATGTGATCTTACTGCACTGCATCTCTGTGTCTGATTTAAAGCAGGCCGAATGCTAACGAGCCTTAACTGACGAAAATGACCATAATTTGCACGATGGAAGAATTATCGTCTTGTCGTAGGCCTATACAACTATTCAAAAACTCGGCAGAATTTATGTGACCGCTGCACCTAATGTTCAGACTTTCATAACTGGTAAGTGTTTTTTCTTTTGCCTTGTGAACTGGCCGAGCCTTAATGATTCTGTTTCTTTACATGTATTTGCTTACTGACCGTTGCATGATCGTGAAATACAGCATTTTTTAAAAATTGGCTATTCGTTGAGGGAAAAAAAAAAAAAGATTTCGGGTTCGGGTCGGTTCGGGCTCTAAATTTAACTGTGCCGCTCGTGTCGGGTCGGGTCAGACGATCTTGGGTATGGGCCAGGTTCGGGCTTCACTTTAAAGCCCGTGCAGACCTCTAGCTCTGAATACACACAGACAAACCATGGGTCACAGGAGGGGTGGGATGTTGATCAGTACTGGCTTGGGATGGGTGTCATCACGCGTCTCAACCAATGAGAGCATTTGTGGTGGGCCTAAGACTGCAGCAGCGTTTACATGAACGCTCCCGATAAAATTATTTAGGCTAAGCATCAACATTCACAAACCACTGTTATTTTTAACAGAAAAGAATGCAATGTGCTCGTAATCACAACTTCATAAGTGGGAAATAGGAAGTATCCGATAGCACGTGAAGGCAGAAGCACTCTCGCTCTGCACAGTGGAGTGCATCGTTTTAAACTTTGTGGTTTATTATTTTGAGTCATTTGCTGCATGTATCATAAGTTGGTTAGTGCTCACACTCACTGATCTATATATAACTAAACCGCACTCTGGCCCACCTATTCCTACCGAATCAGGGCGGCTTGGAGCGATCACACTAGTCAAAAGAACTGGGCTTTGGGGGTCAGACGCACTCGGGCATGGTTAAGATTGCCTAGTGTGAGTACACCCTTATTCACCCGCATCCCGCACACACGAGTCTCCACCCGCCCGCACCGCACTCGCCCATCAAGTGTTGTCCCGCGCCGCACTCTGTTGCGTTGGGTCCCGCGATCGTGCAGGTCTCTAAGGTGCCTGTTATGATGGAGGCTCTGGACTCTGGGCATAACTTGTTTTTTCTATAACAAACTATAAAATATTTTCTATAAAAATGTTAATGCCCTGGCAGTGGCAAATAGCTTGTTTTATATTTAATCTGATCACATTAATGGTGCTGTAAGCGATTTTTCAAAAACGCTTTAGAAAACTGATTCGGGCCGACTATCAAAACAAACTTGTAGCCAATCAGCGGTAAGGGGTGTGTCTACTCATGATGTGGAGGAGAGTGGGTTCAGTGCACAGGACAGACATTAGCTGAGCCGAGCGACAGAAAGATAGAGATGGCGGATAAAAAACAAAAGAGGAAAACGTCTGCGGAACAAAAGAAGGCTTAAGGCAATTAGGCAAGAAGTAGGACCCGTGTAAATATCGGATCAGCTTTCCAGCGCTGGAGAGAATTATCGCACTTTTGTTCATATAGCAGTACTTTTAAATGAAAAAAGTGCACAATACACTACTTTTGAATGCATAATTGAATTTTGTGCATAATGCGATTAATTGCAGACAATCATGCGATTAAAAAAAAAATGTAATCGTTGCCCAGCACTAATATATACATACATATTATGGCTGTCAAAATGGCTGAAAAACTACATTCGAATTTTGTACTTAAATATGATCAAGATTCGAATTATATTCGAATTTAAAATGCATAATTTCAGTTAGGGTGAAGAAAAGCTTTTGGATTCTCTCCTGAGGCC
>NW_015539890.1:19580-24305 GCF_001515605.1 Sinocyclocheilus anshuiensis | reverse complement strand
TATAAACAAAACAGCATCATGTATGTATGCGGACAGGGCGGAAAGCCAATCACACAGAGTACATTTTTCATTTAAAAACATGAGAAACCGGCCATAAAGTCTCGATATATGTTTTTTTCAAAGTTAAACTTGCATTATTTTTACATGGCTTTCTAAACATGCGGCTCTTTTGTGCGAGACACGAGTGCAATGGTGATAGATGTCCTTCTAGAAAATGCGCGAAATATGCGTTCTGTGTAAACAGCTTGGTTTCAGTTTTGATGTAAACAAGATCTTCTCCGCACTGACGTTTTCTTTTTCCACAATATTTTTAATGAACAATGCATCAGCGCCGCATCTAGTGGCTTCAACTGGATAGGCTAACAAAAACATTATAATACAACGACACTTACATCGTCATCGCATCTCCTGCGCCACTGATAAGGCTGCCTCCTTAACGCACACCTAAAAAATTTTTACAGCCCTAATATATTATATATATATATATATATATATACATATATACATACACACACACACACACACACGTGCAAATTGTTAAACATACTTTTTGTATTCATGTTGGTTTTGGTTCTGAAAAACTTGACGTTTTTAAACTGATATAACTAACAACTTCATTGAAAACATTTTTCTAAGAAATAATAATAAATGATTCTGCCAAACTACTTGGTTTTCTTTTTGAAGAACATGATTAATTTAATCATTTTCTGATGCATTCTCATTTTTCATTCTGATAAACTCTTAAAAATATAGGTTCCAGAAGATGATTTTGACAAATATGACATAAAAGAACCATTCTGGGTTCCCCAAAGAACCTTTCAGTCAACAATGATTCTTAAAAGAATAATCTTTTTCCTTTTGTGCAATGGAAAGGTTATATGAATGTTCAAATGTTCTTCGTATAACTACAGATGCCAGAAACTTTATTTTTTAAAAATGTATCAAGATTATGGACTTTGTGCCTCCAAAACACAAAACAGCCTCATTCTAGTAGAGTTGTATTCAAGTCATTGTACTCATGAATTGCGTTTTAATTAATATATTCCATTAATTAACGGAAAGAAAAATATGAAGAACATCAAGGCATTTACCCATGCACAACTGTCTGTCTTCATCGAACTATATGAAATGAAGGTGAAATTCCATCTAACCTGTGAGAAGGTAGGACTGGAGGTGGGTGAGCTTTCTGCCTTGGCATCTTTGACAGTGCTGTTGGACTGAGAGGAAGACCTGGTGACCAGACCAGGACTGAACACATCATCCATAGTGCTTACAGACGGAAGCGTGCTCTGGGCCCTCTCCCACCCTTCCTCTGAGGAGGACATGGGAGCAGGAGGTGTTGGGGTCACACTAATGGCCACAGGGGTCACGCTGATGGGAACGGGGGGAGGAGGGGCATGAGGTTTGGTGATTCTCTGCTGAACCGGCCGTGAGGGAGGCACATCCTCAGACTCCCTCGCCCCAGACTCTGATCTCAGGTACGACGGCAAAGGCTTCTCTCCTTTCTCCAGAGACTTGATCTGGCTGGGTGTCAGAGACTGAAACTCCGCCTTCTCGCCCTCTAGCCGCGAGCGTTCGGCGCTGATCTTCCAGAAGGACGACTCGTCAGTGCTGGGCAGCTTGGTGCTCTGAGAGGGCTTGGGTTTGGATTCGTTCACTGAGGAGGGAACGGACGGTTCTGGAGAACCGGAGATGATGCTGAATTCCATCTGACTCTGTTGGGATGGACGGGCTGAATCACATTTGTTTGCTCTTTGCTAGCAAAATGAATATGTATTTTTAGCAGAGGTGGCCCACTTACCTTGGTCTCCCAGGAGAAGGGAGCGGAGTGCTCATCTTGCCATGTTAAGTCCTTGAAACAAAAGTGACTGAGATGTTAACAGGCCATAAGATGTGACAATACTCCTTTAATCTGCCATTTCTATTTCATTGAATAGGGATAAAAATACAGTAAGCCAGCCTATCACAAAATATAATAAATAATTTAAATTTAAAGATGGTGCACAGATGTTTAATAAGTGGTTCATAGATACAGCTTTCATAAACATTAACGATATATAGAATTCTAAGAGATTTGTTTGGAAAGCGCTTATTGATATTTGTTTGGCAAACTTTTTTCTTTTATTTTTTTTACTTTTTATCATCAGTTTACAAGCCAGATTAACTGTATTGCAAAATTTAAACCAGAATTTATAGAAGTGGCAAAGATTTATTTAAAATATTTTATAAATATTTAGTAAATTGATTAATTTAGAGAAATTTCACATTTATTTTGTTGACACTTACATTGGTTTGGTAGCCTGTTTAACTGTAGATATTCAAAAAGTATTTTAGTCAAGTTTAAATTTGAGATATAATTGACAGATTTGTTTAGTAAACCGTTTATTGTACAGACATTTGAAATATCTGACAATAGCTGTTTACTAGAATGTGAGAGATGTTACGTACTGAATTATAAATAGTTCATTTACTTTAAATAGTAATTTAAATAGAGATTTAAGTAAACAGTTTAACAAATAGGACAGACGTTTAACAAGTGAAAAGATGTAACTTAAATTTGACTATTGTTGAAGATAACACTGCTTATCTTAGCAGCTGGTTTAATGACATTTTTGTTTAGTAAACCATTTTATTTAGACCTACATATTTGGCACATTAACAAATAGGCTAGGCATAATATTATTATATATTATATAATGTAATTGTTTTGTATAGACAAGCCCTATATTACTAGAGATAATCACAACAACAAGTCTACAATGAAATAGCAACAACAGCTCTAATTTAACACCTGACGATCCAAACATAAGCACCTCGTCTCCGGAGTGCACGGTCTTCTGTCCGGTCTGGAGCAGTAGTTTCGGGAAGCAGATCAGCTCTTCTCGCTCCAGCCGGTGCATCGCGTACCGAGCCCGGATCCGCGGGTCCAGCATCCCGTTGTCTATCGCCGTGTCCTGTTCGACCGGACTCATCTGATCCCAAGTCAGACCGTGCCTCTCCTTTATCTTCTCCCTTTCCTCCATAATCTTACGAGCCATAGAGTTGATGGAGGAGAAATATTCCATCTTTTTGGCCTCCGTGAGGAGCAGGTGATCCGCCATTTTTCTCAACAGCTGGACAACGAGCGCCGACGTCACAAAAGACTTTTATTCTGTCACGCGTCATAATCTCTTTAGATTCAATATGAAACTGCTACTAAAGCAAAACAGTGATTATAATGATGCTGAGAATGTGTAGTTTGAAAATTGTGTCATTTATGTTGGTGCAGGGCACCTGTGTTATCTCTTCTACTCATTTCTAACTGTTTCTCCTCCTAATCTGATCCAAATCGCTATAAAATATAGCATTCTCTGTAGAATTCAAATGCGTCTGATATATTTTGTGGTATGCACGACTTGCATATGATTCGCTCCGTGATATCGTGTCTCTGGACAGGAGCAGACAGTGTGCGTGACACAATGCAAAACCAGACTTCTTTCGACCCAATGGAAAGCATATTTACACTGTCTGAATCATTCCTTATCCCCCATATAGTGCACTACATGCCATTTAGCATAAAGAAAATACCAATTCTGTGAACAAGTGACCTATTTCAGCCGCAGTTTCAGCGTCTATTTATAGTGTAGGGGGCGGGACATTTCAGATTCTAGAGAGCATTTAATTGGACAGAAAATTTGATGAGAAGCTGAAGTACGATGTGACATCAAAAATATCGTTGAGCCGTTTTGGCAGAAGTGATGAACTGCAAGCTTTGAATGCTTATATCTTCTAAATGCGAATTTTGTCACTGTTTTGGAGCACACTGCCTTATAGATAACATTAAGACTAACATGTTGATACTAACAGCCAAAAAACTTTAATTTTGATTTCATGGTGACTTTAAGTTTCCCCGGAACATTCAATGACGTCACTAAACGGTGACGGCACAATTATATAGGCTGTGTCCGAAATCGCCCCCTATACCCTCATTCACTAGCGGAGGGGGTTCAGACCCACCGGCAGCCGCGGAGAGGAGGACCTCCGGTCCTCGCGCCGACGAGGCGCCGCCCTCCCGCCCCCCCCAACCCCCCCCCGGCGGGGGGGGGGGGGGGGGCTCTCCATTGACTTTATATTGCGGGAAGCTGCCTCCTTGTCATTTCTGACTTATAACCAGTGCTTAATTTGTAAATGAATAATTGCCGGATCCAAAACCACAATTAAAAGGCGCTGTGACCGACACTGGAAATACAACTTAAAGGTCCCCTGAAACGCTTAAACACGCAGCGTTACTCTGTGTTGACGTCATTTTAACTGAAACAGGAAGACAGGGCGGGACATATCAAGAAGCCCCGCCCCTTTTTTTAAATAGCCAATAGTGAATTCGGACACTGAGTGCACCGGAAGGAATGCCGCTTTTGCATAGTTTGTGCTTGCTGTTTATTAATCATTTGAAACTAGCAAACTAGCAGCTCCAGTAGTAAGATTAAAGGATTCATCTTGAACTCTGTCACGGAAATTATGTATAAACCCTAATCAAACAATTTAATAATCAATTTACAATGAATTTATACCTTTATACAGTCTATGATTTATGCCCGTGTTATACATTATGCTGTACGCCATGGATGAGCGCTTTGTAAAAATGAACGGATTGATTATTCAGCTGCAGGCGCCATCTTCTGGCGACATGCGGGAATTCATTCGGCGCGTGACTCTCACGGTGCATTATGGGCATTCTCTAGCCGT
>NW_015539890.1:18845-19511 GCF_001515605.1 Sinocyclocheilus anshuiensis | reverse complement strand
CACACAGCGTTACTCTATGTGTTGACGTCATTTTAACTGAAACAGGAAGACAGGGCGGGACATATCAAGAAGCCCCGCCCCTTTTTTTAAATAGCCAATAGTTTATATCACAGCTTGGGCTAGAGCCGTTCCGTTGAGCTCCGTAAAGCCGCATTTGACAGGGTATGCCAGCCACAATATAATCCATATTGCTGTAAAATATAGCATTCTGTGTAGAATTCAAATAGCTCCGATACATTTTATGGTCTGCGCCGACTCGCGCATGTGATCCGCTCCATGCTATCGTGTCTCTGGACCGGAGCAGAGTGTGTGCGCGGTGCGGTGGTTAGCGTGACACAGCGCCAAACCAGACTTCTTTTTTTCCTCAATGGAAAGCATATTTACACTGTTTGAATCGTTCCAACTCATATCAGGACAGGCGAAAACATACCTGACTCGTCGGCAGCTTGGTCATCTACAAACCGTCGCACAATAATAAAACCAGATCTCGGGGTATTATCTTTCACAGGTAAGACTGAACAGTTGTTTCTGTATGTTTTTTGGTAATTTTTAGCTTTATGTCGACAGCTTAATTAGCCACCAGTGTCAGACTATTACTGATATAGTAAGCTGTGAAAGCTCAGACTTTATATGAAATCAAAGTTTAAATGAATTCTTAAGTTTTAA
>NW_015539890.1:17235-18657 GCF_001515605.1 Sinocyclocheilus anshuiensis | reverse complement strand
CAGGAGCCCGCCCCGCTCCCCACCCCGATCCCAAATCCTGGCAGCACTGCCAGCTTACCAAACTCTTTTGAAAGTGGCTGGCCAACTTATTAATTCACAAAAGTTCTTCACACATAGACCCGAGGTCAAACTCTCGTAGAAAACTTAGTTTTTCATGGCAAAGCGAGTGTGGAGACGGGGTCTCACCAAGCGCAGCTGTCTCCCGTTCCCAGCCATCGCTACTGTCACTTTGAATGGTCATGCAATAGTGCTGCGTTCAGAAAGTCATCGGCCAGTCAGCGCGCACGCCACGCCCCTGTCAACGGGTAAACTTATCACCCCAACTTAACTTTATACCACTTTGACTTTATACCACATAATATTCTAATAATAATAATAATAAATATCATTATTATTATAGTTTAATAATAATTATATAATAATGATTATAATAATAATGTTGGTAATGATTGTGATGATTATAATTATTTTAAATAATAATAATTATAATAATTATTATTATTATATACTTGTACAGGCGGTGTTCCAAGAGTGTTGAGATTTCTTATAACAGAATTTGGACGTTTCACTGATTGTATCACTCCGCGTTCTATTCAAGCAGTCAGTCAGTTGATGCGTTGTTTGGCACTTTGATTCTGCTTTGGAAATATTTTCGTTAGCGGAGTAAAAATGATCAAAATAACTGGCCATATTGTGTCTAAAGTATGAGTTTCTTATTGTTAAATTCTTCTATATATAACCGTTTTACAATTGCTTAACATAGCCTAATAATAAATTCACCTGCCGCCAAATTACAGTTGTGCAGATGCTCAGTTGCAATTTATTATTTTCCACTGCAAATACAGATAGGCTCAGTGCTTAATTTGTAAATGAATAATTGCCGGATCCAAAACAGCAATTAAAACATTGAACTGTGACTGACATTGAAAATACAACTTAAGTTTTCCCGGAATATTCAATGATGTCACTAAACTAAGAGAGCATCGTTCACAAGTTTCTGCATTAACCTAACTAGGGCACAGCTTCAAACCCTGGATCAAAAATGAGTTGCCAGGATGATTTTAGGAAAATGCATATCTAAGATACATTAAAAATAACAAAATTTGTTTTCATAAAAATAAAATTCAATCATAGTATAAGTATAAATATGCAAAAAAAAATATCTAAGTTAAATAAGTAACAGTTTTAATTAAACGCGCATCCTTGCGTTATTTTACAAAATCACAAATGTTCTGTTGTTATTTTGAGTGTGCAAAAATAAAAGGAAACACGTTGTGCTTTCGAATTATGTCTTACTCTTATCTGTATGACCAACAATGATGTATTTTATGTTTCAGCTGTTCGATCGCGCCGGAGCCTCGCGCGCTCACACACACAAACACACACACACACACACACACACACACCACATATTCGCAACTC
>NW_015539890.1:15851-16097 GCF_001515605.1 Sinocyclocheilus anshuiensis | reverse complement strand
GAAGCCATGGGCGACCGCATTGTAAAATGAATGAATGGATGGATGATTCAGCTGCAGGCGACATCTGGTGAGACGCTCTCTAGCCGTTGAGTATAAATCGGTTGTACACTCGTTTTTGCAGTGCATTGTGGGATTGAATGAGTGCACTCGAGAACGTCCACTATGGCCACTAAAAACACTAAAAATGGCTATTCCCTCAAATAGTGCCCTATTTAAGGGTATAGGGGGCGATTTCGATAGAGAGCA
>NW_015539890.1:8398-15832 GCF_001515605.1 Sinocyclocheilus anshuiensis | reverse complement strand
AGCTTCAAACCCTGGGTCAAAAATGGGTTGCCAGGATGATTTTAGGAAAATGTATATCTAAGATACATTAAAAATAACAAAATTTGTTTTCATAAAAATTTTATTCAATCATAGTATAGGTATAAATATGCAAAAAATATCTGACTTAAATAAGTAACAGTTTTAATTAAACACGCATCCTTGCTTTATTTTACAAAATCACAAATGTTCTGTTGTTATTTTGAGTGTGCAAAACTAAAAGTAAACACTTTGTGCTTTCGAATTATGTCTTACTCTTATCTGTATGACCAAAAATTATGTAGGCCTAGGCTATTTTATGTTTCAGCTGTTCGATCGCGCCGGCGCCTCGCACGCACACACACACACACACACACCACATATTCGCAACTCAAACATCGCAGTCTGTTCATTATCAAAATAAAATACAGTCAACCAAAAAAAAGGTTACACTGGTCAATTTAAATAGTCCGTGGTATAACTGGCCCACTTTGTATGCCAAGCACATTTTTGCTCATGTGAAGATGATATTTCTGCCGATATACGAACGCGCATGAAGTATAAAGCCTCTACATTATAAATAATAGTTTAATTCAAATACATCGCGAATATGGAAACATTAGGATTTGTGCCGAATGAGAGGTGCGTGAGCCCAATTAACGCCTGGTACTTTCAGTTTCGCTTTGTTTTGGTTTATATATTTTTATTTCATTCTTGTTCTGTATGGAGGACGAGAAATTACTTAAGTATAAATAAATGAATAAATACGTAAATGCAGAATTAAATAAAAAAAATAAATGTAGAAATACATAAATGAAGAAATAAAAATATGAAGAAATAAATATAGAAATACATAAATAAATGTAGAAATACATAAGTAAATAAACAAATAATTAATTAAATGCTGAAATAAATCAATAAATAAATGCAGAAATACATAAATGAATAAATAAATAATTAAATGCTTAAATAAATAAATGCAGATATGCATAAATGAATGAATGCATAAATAAATAATTTTGTCAAAACTGTCATTTTTAATTGTGCTATTTTTGTACCATTTGTGTTATACTACATTTAATGGTGAGTTCCATTGAAAAACAACACAAGGAGATATTAGGAAGAGTGTTACTGCTGACAATGTTAGTTAAGGGGGACTTTATCGTAGTGACTAGTAGTGTCATGATTGTTTAGAATTCCCTCACTTGTATTTAATTAAAGAAGGACAGCCTTAAAACATCATCAAGAGAAAATAGAAATAGATAAATAAAGAGAAAATTTTGATTTTTCGGTGAACTATGCATTTGAACAAATTTGAAAACCTCTTGGCAATCCCTGTTACAATTTTTTTGTGGTGTTCCAACAGCTGTTGACAAAAGTGTTGGATAATGAAAAATTTCAGTTAGCTGAACGGGTAATTTGAAGGAATGCCATTCAGCCTGCTGTCCACTACAAATGCAACCTTTATTGCAACATAACTATTTTTTATTATATAGCAACCCATTGTTGTAACTTATTGTAATAACACATTGTTTACATTGCAACCATATCATTCTCAATTACATAATCACTTTTCTTTTTTAATTTGCAGAATGCTTCAGTTTTCCACATCTGAAAAAAGTGTGGCTGCTCTAAGAATGACTATAGCTGCTTGTCTCCTGCAGAACACTGGTAAGGTTTGGATACTAGTGCTTGTTTCAAATTACATTAAAATATTTCAAATATTCATTCATTCTTTTGTACCCTAACTATTTATCAGTGTTTGTAAAAATGTAATTTATTTGCTTGTAAATACTTGTGATGGTTTAAGAACTTGCCGATAACTTTGTTTATTCTGCCTTGGCATGATATTTGACTAGCTGACCCTAAGGACCTGTGCCATCTGTGTGGTGAAAGAAACAGTGGTCAAAATATGACTAACTGGGTAAGCATTCCAAAAAGAATGTTGTGTTTTATCAAACCTTTATTGAAATTACCATATTAATTGAAGGTGACATAATGTTCGTTTAAGTATTGTTTGAAATGAATTACAGAAATACTTATGCTTAACTTCAACATTTGTTTGTCAACATGTTTAGATTGGCTGTGATGTGTGCCCACGTTGGTTTCACTGCAACTGTGTCCAACGCTCAAGGAAACACAGAAGTTACATCTGCCCCGTTTGTGAACCTTGATGTGCACACTCTCACGTTGACTTACTGCGATCGTTTTTTTTTTATTTATGTAAATGTTAAGTTTTATTTCTTTTACATTTTTATTTTAAAACATTGTTTGCTTATTGTAATTTCTATGTGATTGCAACGCTATGTAAACTGTAACTAAAAACACTTAATGATTTTCCCAAGGTTAACTTGAACTAAAATAACTAAAACTACAACAGAAATAAAAAGTTATAAAAACGATGTAGACATAAAAAATAAAAAAAAAAAGACAAATGACAAAATTTGCTAAAACTTTATGAAAACAGGAAATTAAACATAAAAATAAAAAACTAATTCACAACATTAGTGAAAACTTTCGTATCTTAATGATACTAAAATAATACTGATCCATGTACACGTTTAATTAATTAATTTATTTGAAATGTTTATTTATTTATTTATTAATGTATTTATTTATTTAAGCATTTATTTATTTATTTACTTATGTATTTCTACATTTATTTATGTATTTCTACATTTATTTTTTTATTTAATTCTGCATTTACGTATTTATTCATTTATTTATTTATACTTAAGTCATTTCTCGTCCTCCATAGTTCTGTTCTGAATACCATTACATTTATATGATTTGTTTTGGAGTGAGCTATACTAACGTATAGCTATGTTTATCATGTTTATACATTATAATAGTTCACTTTATTTGGTATTATTTCTGGTATTATTAGACTCTCTCCAAACGTTCTGCTGCTCACAAAACATCAATGAGAGCGAGTTTGAAGAAAGCTGACTGGTCACGGTCAAAAATATGTTGAGGACCAATGCTTAACCTCCAAATATGCGCTCGCTCTCACGATCTAATGGCGGATCCTTAAAAACAATTACCGGAACGAAAAATCCAAAATCTGACATTTTCCGGAACAGGATCCGGCTCAAATTAAGTCTGACTTATAACATGAATTTTGACATTTTCAATGATTCTGAACTGTGATCTTTTCCTAGCCAGCAGAAAAGGCCATTAATCTGGTTGGAGCAAAGGTGGAGATGCTGGAGGGTGATGATGGGACGTTTGGCTGGACCCTCTGCACCAAAGCACAGTAAACACACCTTCATCCTGCGGGCCAGCACTGCAGAAGAGCAGCAGGCCTGGATGAGTGCCATATGTGAGGCACAGCTCACTTCTGAAGAGCACAGCTCCAATGCATGTGTTGTGCAATAACAAGACCATTTTCTTTTTTCCCACCATAGAGATTGCATAGTTTTCTACACCGTATTGTTTTACTTCCTTCTTGAAATTGAGACTGTGACAGTGTTTTGGGTCATATAAGCCAGCAGATGTTCATAGATAATGGCGGACTCCAACGTCCAAACGTGTCGATCTTCACATTTGTGCATGTATAACTCCTTGTATGTGGACAAAATAACTAATAACTATGGATTAGTCTGTATAAAATGATTTTTATCCATCAAGAGATTGCACCGCAGCATCCTTATGATAGGGATCAGGGGTCAATGTAGAAACAATGGCACACAAATAAACCTCAACAAAAAAAGTGACGAAAGTGACGTGACATGTGGCCAAGTATGGTGACCCATACTAGGAATTAGTGCTCGGCATTTAACCCATCCTAAGTGCACACAAAGCAGTGAACACACACCGTGAACACACACCCAGAGCAGTGGGCAGCCATTTATGCTGCGGCACCCGGGGAGCAGTTGGGGGCTCGGTGCCTTGCTCAAGGGCACCTCAGTCGTGGTATTGAAGGTGGGAGAGAGCGCTGTACATTCACTCCCCCCACCTACAATCCCTGCCGGTACAAGACTCAAACCCACAACCTCTGGGTTACGAGTCCGACTCTCCAACCATTAGGCCACAATCTTGTGCTTAGGAGATTAATTTACAATTCCTTCAAGAAGTGATGCGTTTATTCTCTGAGCACTTTTCTGAAAAGGTTTCAATGTAGAAATGGAACATTTTTGCAATGATCTTCTGGCCGGAGACTCGGGTTTAGCTAATCTGTTATCTAAAGGGCTCTGAATTCTCATAGCAGACTTTCCATCCTTTTCACTTGATTTCCAAAAGTATCTAAACATCCCTGCGTAGACTTTAAACATTGTGTGGCTGGGGCATTTACCAAACGCTCTTTCATCCCACATGTCTTCCCACACTGTCCAGCGCACAGAGCCGCAGCATGGAAAAAGATTTCAGCAGTGGAACCACGACTGCGGACGGCCACCCATGTCTTACCTCACGCCCTTTGGCCCCGGTCCTGCGAGATGAGTTTTCCTCACTTGTAACTGCAGACAGTGAAATGCAGCACAGCTTCGGGTGAAGCACTTTCTTCTCACTGATCCGGCTCTGCTGTGTCCTACATACTGTAGAAGAGAGGCAAGGACAAGGAAAGTATTATGCTCGTTACTCAGGCCATTTCCACAATTTTTATAATGCATATGAATTGTTTCAAGCAATAAAGAGAAAATGATAAAAGTCATTATGAAACACTGACTGATGAAGCAAACTTTTCTAACTGTATCTTGCTGTGTGGAGCAAGGTTACTATCATTAACTAGAACTATTAAAACCATTTTTGTAAACTGAACTAAATGGAATAAGTTTGTTAAAACACTAAAACTACTAACTGCAAACAAATAAAAACTAAATCTAAACTAAAACTAAATTAAATAATAAATAGTAATATCAAAAAATTATAAACATGTCAAATGCACACAACAAAGTAACTAAAAATTTGACTAAAATTAAAAATAAAAGCTTATTCAAAATATCAACAACTATAGTAGGTGTGGAGCTATTTTGTGCTATTTTCTTAAGCAAACTTTTTTTTGTGTACTTTTGCCTTATTGCTTATTGGAACTTTACAGAGCTTAGAAAATAATCAAATGATTTAATTTAGGAGAACCGCTGGGTTCAGTTAGTGTGCAAAAACTAATTGTGCTTTTGTTCTGGGCAAACATCCAACTGGCCAGAATTGGGAGCCTTGTAACCTATTTCAAAAAGCATTATGAACTGCAAAAGATTTCACTTAGAACTTCTCTCCAATCTAATTCAGGGCATAATTCTATTAACTGCTGTTGTATGCAATTTATTTATAAGCAAAAACTGCTTAATATCATACCGCTATAAGCAGGGGCAGATCTAGAAAATAATTTTTAGGGTGGCATGGGGTCTATGAGGGGTGGCAACACCAAAGCAAGCCCCCATGCTCAGTTTTTGGGGATTTATGGTCTGACATACACAGTTGTGTTCACAAATATTGTATTACCATTAAGTAATCATCTATACTGTTTAAAATGAAAAATAAATAACAACATTTCAATATCCATCATGGCACCAAATCAATACACAATATAAAGGTGGTTGTGTTTGCGGAACGATGTATGTTATAATACATCGTGTACACTTACTAAACAATAATCACTAGTCAATAATCCATTTAAAATGTAGCCAGAACTTTGTTTTTCGGCCACACACACGTTGCAAAGTGTCGGGAATGACGTCAGTATATTTATCCGGGATTCACTCTCGAAGTAGCAGTGATTGACATAGTGATAACCATAGCAACAGACGGGACAAAATATGTGAAAATGTGCTTTTTAGTGGTTATGAGCACTCTTTGAAAGCTTTCTAGTCAATAATCCATTTAAAATGTAGCCTAGAACTTTGTTTTCGGCCACACACACGTTGCAAAGTTTTGGGAATGACATCAGTATATTTATGCGGGATTCACTCTCGAAGTAGCAGTGATTGACATAGTGATAACCATAGCAACAGACGGGACAAAATATGTGAAAATGTGCATTAAGACTAGAGCACCCTCACTCATTTCAGAAGCACCCTCAGTGATTATTTCTGGAACCTGCTTGATACGCTTTTATTGCAAAACTATATGCAAAAACAACAAAATACAAATGCACTAAATAAAATAATTGAATAAATGCATATTTACAGTTTAAGCACTTAACTAAAATAAGTATGCTATTAATAAAATAAATAACTAGAGAAGGCTGACTATAATCAGCTTGCTTCCATTTAGTGAGATATGTCTACTCCTCACCTGAATTAGAAAAAAAGCTCTTCGTCTTCAGTGATGCGAAGACAACGTTTGAGCGTGTACACGCAGTATCTGAGCGACAGCAGAGCCAATTCATGCAGATGCAGTTAGAAAGGCACCTGGGGTGGCCAGCCAAATTTCAGGGGGGCCGGTGCCACCCTTGGCCACTAGACACGCCCTTGGGTGTGTTATCAGTTTTGCTAATGTTTAACCGAATTAATAGTTTGGGGAAAAAAGTGCCAACTAAAATCAGTTATATTAACAATCGAGAAAACTGCAATACGACTAGATTCTTGCCTAACTCTGCTCTAATGCTGCGTTCAAGTCCTCCTGGGACGTTCATACTTACAAGCTGACAAGTCGTAATAACGACGTCAGATGCGTTCAAGTCACTTTGCACGGAACAATATGGCGATTTTACTTTTTTCCCCATAAAATTCAATTAAAAAAATTCAAAATTTTAAACTTTACATCTACAAAATGATGAATAAAGAATGTGCGTCATTGTGTTTTTGCTTTTTTTCTGTTTTTATTCAATTTATGAAGGTGATGTAAACTGAATCATTATATGTTCTTTGGTAATTATACAATAATATTTTGTATATGTAACATATAGTTTTATTTTACATTACAAAAAATTTATCATTTTATTAATTTCAAACAAATTTACTATCAATACAGATGCTCCATATCTAGTCTTTGGATGCGCGTCCATTGCATCCCACAGGTTTTCTCACTGACACGCCCCCAACTCGGAAACTCGGGGCTTAAAGAAAATGTCGACTTTGTGGTGTCGTTCATGTGCGTTCAACTCGTAAATACGATCTATCCGACATGACTTGAACACACCATTACTTTCCGTGATCGGCATCTTATTGATTTCATGTTATTGTTCCGGCTTATATCCACGATGAAAGTGAAGTGAGCGGTCGGAGAATCGGATCGCCAAACAATTACGCGATGAATCTCAGACATATCCGGACGGGATTAGATTTCTCAGAGGACTTCTGAGTTACCTGGAAAGCAGTAATTATCTGATGCACGAACAAATGTAAAAACAATTCGTTAGTGAACTGGGCTTTGTGGTTCCCTCTCATAGGTAACTTCAATGCTGCGATGACGTCATCGCTTTGGGAACACCTCCGGTGTGACGAATGTCTGAAGCCCTTATACCATCACGCCAATTTATTGGCCAATAGCGCTTAGCAC
>NW_015539890.1:7576-8313 GCF_001515605.1 Sinocyclocheilus anshuiensis | reverse complement strand
TGGTGTAAAGGGTAACGCGGGTTGCATAGTGTTCCCTCTCATAGGTAACTTCAATGCTGTGATGACGTCATCGCTTTGGGAACACCTCTGGTGTGACGAATGTCTGAAGCCTTTATACCATCACGCCAATTTATTGGCCAATAGCGCTTAGCACCGCCCCAAGCATACATGAGCATATATGAGTATGCTCATATATGCGTGCTGCGCGCTATTTCATCAGATTTTAATTCCTTCAGGAAGCGAATCATATGTTGCCCGTCGGAAAGAGATTCTTTTGTTCTAAGCCATCTATTTATATAGAGCAGTTTACTCCTCTAAGGCGGACACAATGAGTTTCCGATGCATGTATAAATGAATGTCACACAGACTCACGAGGAAACAGGTAGGAAGACCGCTTTGCGGCCTTTATCTATTGTTGTATCTGTGATATCTGTGTTTGTGAGTAAGTTGCGCTCTGGGCTCGCTCTCTTTCTGAGGAAGGAGAGATGTTCGCTGTTCCAGTTCTGCGGTTGCCGAGGAGCCGCACGAGCTCGATGCTTGGGGTGACGGCGATGAGTCCGAGTGTATATGGGATTACAATTCTGCCACAATTCTGCGCGCGAAAGATCATATTTTGAGCGCGCAAAAAGTGCGTTTTGCACGCGTGCGAACTGAGTTTTGTGGAGAAAATGTTTGTCTCGCAAAGAAGAAAGTATTTCGAGCGCACGAAAATCAATTTTGCATTTAAAATAAGTTTT
>NW_015539890.1:0-4181 GCF_001515605.1 Sinocyclocheilus anshuiensis | reverse complement strand
GCTTAGCACCGCCTCAAGCATACGTCACGTATTTAACGGAATTAACGGAATTAATCCCCTTCTCTCTGGCTCTCTTCCCCAGACCGCGTGCGTTCATGAGAAGAGCGCCTCGTGAGTCAGGTGGTTAGTCAAATCTGATTCCCGCTCCGGAAGCTCCTAATTAGTGATGGGAAGTTAGGTTCTTTTCCACGAACCGGTTCTTTCAGACAGTTCGATTCAATAAACCGGTTGAAAAAACCGGTTCACCGGTTCTTTTACGCTCGACGTAATGACGCCATTGGCGATGACGTAATGGCGTTAAGTCTATCGCGGGCTTAACACATTCAAATATAAAGTCAGTAATCATAACATCAGTCAATCAGGGTTTTTGGAGCTAATGGGTGTGACCCCTGAGCAGAGTTGAAATGTGTTCCGGTCTCTTGGCAGAGATTACCGACACTATTCTTAATTCTAGAGCTCCATCCACGAGACGCTGTATGCCCTTAAGTGGACAAAATCTGAGGACTGAGGATCTGCAGGCTCTGTCAGCTCCTCTTGTATGGACTTTTCCCCGAGGCTGGTTAAGTCTTACTGCTTCCTAGGCCTAGTTAAAAATCCTAAAGCTGCTTTGACTCAGTTTTGCTTTCAGCAAGTGGTTGGAGGCTTTCTCCCCTGCTATGTGGGGTCAGATAGTGACTATACCTCTAGCCTATGAGGCGCGTGGTGTGACTTTGCCTCTAGAGGTGCGTGCTCATTCTACCAGAGCAATGGCTTCTTCTCAGGCTCTTTTTAAAGGGCCTTTGAAGGGAGATGTCTGTGCTGTGGCAGGTTAGTCCTCTCCTAGCACCTTCATCAAGTTCTATAGTCTAGACATGAGGATGGCTCCTGACTCACGGGTCTTATTCGCTTGAGCAGACGCTTTCCTTGGTCTCCAGCTATCTAAGGTATGTCAGGCGTTATGGTATAGCGTTCCCAAAGCGATGACGTCATCGCAGCATTGAAGTTACCTATGAGAGGGAACATCTCGGTTACGTATGTAACCTTAGTTCCCTGAATAGGGAACGAGATGCTGCGATGCTTGGCCGTTCCGTACCTTGATAGCGCTTCCTTCGTCATAGTGTAAAATCTGATGAAATAGCGCGCAGCACGCATATATAAGCATACGTGACGTATGCTTGAGGCGGTGCTAAGCGCTATTGGCCAATAAATTGGCGTGATGGTATAAGGGCTTCAGACATTCGTCACACCGGAGATGTTCCCAAAGCGATGACGTCATCGCAGCATCTCATTCCCTATTCAGGGAACTAAGGTTACATACGTAACCGAGATGTTTTGACTCAAAAAGATCCGGTTCATAAGAGTCATTTGTTAATGAAGCCGACCTCACTGGCACGCTGCGTGCGCGTGCAACCATCGTGCAGTTTATTAAAAGACCTGTTTTTGCCATTATTTTGCATTACTCTGTCATCACTGCGGCTGAATATTAGCACATGAAACACTGCTTACATTTATATTTTATTCTGTGATAATTCTGGGGTGGCACAGCTGTTTTGTTAGGGGTGGCAGTTGCCACTCCGGTAGATCCACCCCTGGTTATAAGGGCTAATATGAAATATTAGTGCTAATTTTGTCCTGTGCATGTTTTATAAATCTGTGCAGGGCCCTGATGGAGGTGTGCATGCCATGCTGAATGCCTGTTGTTTTTAATATCTGTAGCCTATATTCTAAGAATAGCCTTTATTCTTTTTATAATAGCTGCCTTTCTCTGTTTATTTATTTATTTTCTTTCTAAAAACCATTTTACAATGGTATTTAAAAACACGCATTTCACAGAATAAACGGTGTGCAGACTAATTTGCCACAGGCTTCGTTAGACCTCAAAAAAAGGTCCTTTAATGTGGAGTTATTCAGCAATTTCTGAAAACATGTGGCAGGTGATGTATGACAGAAAGAGACGAGGTAAGTCTCGGTTTTTACGGATTTGACTTTTAATTTAGAAGATAGAATAACATTTTTATTGTAAGGTTTTTGCTTTCTTGATTGTGTAATAGGCCTACAAGAAAAACGCCAGTATCTCCTCAAGCATAAGGTCGAATAAAAGTCTTTTGATATATGTTTGATGTCATGGCAATATTTAGAATCGCTATTAACTAAAATATTTACTTTTGACGCGTTGTTTATTCGCTTTAATCGTGGACTACTCGCAGTTTGGGCTGTAAAGTGTGGTAGCGTCCATCATCACTACGTGTCGCTGTAGTAAACAAACGAAAGGTGAGTTTGTGATGTGGCTGATAATGTTATTCTGTTATTTTAATTCTGGAAAACAAGTAGGTCTTGGTTGTTTTAACGATTGAGCTGCTTGTCTAAAGACGGGCGTACACGGTGCGATTCTGAAGGTCGGAACGTCGTGAGCTCTGGCACATGTCACGATTGAGTTTATCCGAAAATCGTACGGAGGCAGTCACACACGACACGAATTTACTACGATTTTACAAACTCTGACGTAAGCATTACGTTTCGCGCCATTCATAAAACTATGGATTCTGAGGACGAAATAGTTTTCTTTGTTGTAGGCGGCTTGTGACGGACAAAAAAAAAAAAAAACGAAGGCAAAGGACATGGCAAAGAGAATGGCTGAAAAGCAGAGAAAAGCATGGACTTCTGTTCTTCATAAACAACTCCAGGGAGTAGGCCATTTCTGAATTTGTGCTCGTTTTGCCGGAAATACAACAGGCATATTCATTCATAAAGCTGAACGGCAAATTTGGCACATTCGGAATAACAAATAAAAAATAGAACTGTATAATTAAACTAAAATTATTATAGACTATATGGTTTTTGTCATCTTCTGATTGGTCAACTTCAGATGGATCGCCAAATCGTCTCGTTCAACAGCACATACACCACGAATTTAAACCGACAGCATCCGACTTTGAGAAAGTTTCTCATTATTATGACTTACAGAATTATATTTTTTCTCAAATGTGGCGGAAACGGGCTTCCATAGAAACGGGTTTCCATAGGAAGTACTCTTGTACCTACAGAGCAGTTTGTTTTTCATTATAACGAACTACTTTTAAGCTGTACTCTCTTGGCCATTTTCATTTTATTTTTATTTATTTTTAATACCATAAGTGTATTGTCAGTTTTGTTTTTGTTTCTTGCGTGTTCGCACCGTTCCTGTGAGATGTGCTCTCCTGACTGAGCATCTTCCCGATTTGTAGATTATTTATTAAGCTCATGTTTGATCTCAGACCGTATAAATCTTTCGGCTTTTACTAAAGATTTCCCTGGGGAGCGCAACGAATAATATCTCGTTTTTGTTGTTGTCCTGCATTAATGCAGGGCTGTTGTACTTGTTTAATAACAGAGTGGTAAGGTGGTTTGTTTTTGACGTGAACTTAGTGTTGTGGGTTACTTTGTATGTTGGATAAATTTGTTTAGTGTAGTATTTGGCAACTGAACAAATGAAAAGCTTGTTTTCCTTTTGAGGCATCTCTTTAGTCCTATGTCTGTAAAATGAAAACGTTTTGTTTCTCGGGGAATCGAATCCCGGTCTCCCGCGCGGGATATGAAAATTGTCACAAGAGGTTAAGCTTAACTTTACTTAAACTCTTCCCATTCATTCTCTATGGTAGTGCTTAACACTACGGATGCAGTATATTTTTGGCCACACGTTGATTTTATGGGCGCTGTTTCACTTTTTCCGTGGCGGGGTTTTGAAGTACCGTATATTTGAAGTCTTTGGTAGCACAGTCTGTCAGGCATTTCCTGGGAAGGAGAAGGGGCGCTTTTAAACAGTCTATGGATTTACCATTGGAGATAGATTTGTTTACCAAAAGGTTCATAAAATTTTTTTGTACAACATACGCTTACTGTGAAACTACAACGGCTTTATGAACTACATTATTACGTGATTGATATGGTAGAGGCATTTCTTTAGTCACATGTCTATAAAATAAAGATTTAGTTTCTCCCCGTCGGGGAATCGAACCCCGGTTTTCCGCGTGACAGGCGAGGATACTGTCCACTATACTAACGAGGAAACAACTGATGAGTGAAGGCGGGATATGCGGCTTTCACTTTGATTGCTGGGCTTCAGTGCGTTTGAAAGATACTATATAAATGTCCCATTTCCGCCATAACTCACCAGCTGTTTCCTCGTTAGTATAGTGGACAGTATCTCCGCCTGTCACGCGGAA
>NW_015539889.1:3071573-3078585 GCF_001515605.1 Sinocyclocheilus anshuiensis | reverse complement strand
CTTGTTGTCAAATTAAAATTTCGATTCCGCCTATCGATTCCTATGATGAGCTTTTTTTTTCTTCATCTGTGAGGACCGGACCTCCGACCTAGCGATCTGCCAGGACCTTGCTCGCTAAGTGCTCCAAAGTTTGGCTACATTTGCGATCAAAAGCCAAAAACGCAAATTACAATGATTCGTCTGTTTCATTCCTCAAACTTTGACGTGTGTGATCAATGTTGTGATCACTTGTTGGTTCGTCCGTGCAGCGTACGATCGATTTGAACATTTAAATTTGCGTTCGCGCTGCCAGTGACCTAAAGAAAGCAGCTGTCATCTGTCATGAACAAAACAGCTTCAAAGTCTTTTCAGGCACACAGTATCATTATTTCTGTGTTACAAACATTCAAATCACAGAAGTACTGGGTAAAAGTTTATAGTTCAGATATAAACTCTGATGTGTACGGTAGCGATTAAAATAAGGTAAATCACCCTTTTGAACGTTTTGACACGTCAAATGAAGATTTATCGATTACATTGTTACGCCAGTAGGTGGCGAAAAGGGGCTGATAAAATGTATTTGTCTTTGAATCATACAAGAGATTCTTGAGTGAGTCATTGAATCATTTATTCATAAGTTGTTTATGTGATTTTGTTTAGCTGTCTAATGTTTTTTTTTCTTCAGAATCATGAAAGAACCACAACTTCCATTGGGGGAAAAAAAAAGAAAAAAGAAAAAACTCAGTTTATCCAGAATCATGCAGTTCTATTCTGCACAAAAAACAGCTCTTAAAGAGTCCAGTTTTTATGTAGCCTGTAGATTTTTGTTCGTGGTATTCAGCTCCAATAAATGTTTTGCAAAAAAGAGACAGGATAAATTTTTGATATCATTATTTAATCACACTGGAGTCGAAACTGGGAATCGAAAAGAATCGGAATCGATAAGCAGAATCGGAATCGGAATCGGAATTGATAAAATTCAAACGAACCCTCATATCAATCTCAAAGATAATAAAACCTTACCGTAACATGCCATTTATATGACTCGTTATTAATTTGATTGCCCAATTCTAGTGAGGTTAGCACTTATCACCTGTACTTTGGAACTATTAATAATGTATAAGTATACATGATCATGAACAGGTTTTCACCAAACTGGGCATTCTTGGTGCAGCTGATTACAGGTAAAGACAGCAGCTTCTCAGCTTCTGTTTCATTCATTAGTGTTTTTTTGTTTTGTTTTTTTTGTAACTAATGTTTATATGCGCACACTACTTTTAATTTTTCAACCATTTCTGTATGGAAAGGCGTTGACTAGAGCAAAACTTGCTAAGACATGCTGGTGAAATAGCTAATTGTATGATTTGTTTTGTTTTCCAGCTCCAAAGACCAAAATGACTAAATTAACTCTTTTAGCAGGTATTCTTCATATATTTTTGTTAATTTAATTTGAATTTGATTTATTTACTTGTTTACAATAAATGATATTTTAGTTTATTTTTATGCATAACCATATTGTCTTTTCCATAGCACTGGGCATCTTGCTTACAGTGCAGATTGGTAAGAACCTTCAATAACTTTTTCATTACCCAAAATACAGTACATGTCAGATATATAGTCTATAAAATAAATGCATCAACATTCATAATAAATATTCCAAGATGATGAGTAAAAATATATGTGTATTTGTGAGCTGTTAATAATATCTGAATTTCTGATAGTGGCTTCTACAAAGCTGGTGTGCTACATGACCAACTGGTCTCAGTACAGACCCGGCAATGGAAAGTTCCTGCCAGAAAACATTGATCCATTCCTCTGCACACATGTGGTTTATGCTCTGGCATCCATCAGCTATGATAATCAAATCACTACCATCGAATTGAATGACAACGAGCTGTACAAGTCACTGAATGACCTGAAGACAGTGTAAGCAAAAGCTGTTTCTATAGCAATACAATCAATGCAGTGTGTTATAAACCTTGATTAATTACACAATTTAAATCAGACCTTTTGATAATGCACTTTTTTTACACTGATTGAAAAATTTGACAGATTGATTTTTCGAATTGACTTTTTTTTTAATAGAAATCCTATATTGAAGACCATGCTGTCTGTTGGAGGATTGGTCAATGGCGTCAGTCCGTAAGTGAAACACATATCTGTGCAAGTCATAAATATATGACATAAACTTTACTGTACAAAAAACATACACAAAATATATATAAACTGTCATTTAAATCATATAAGTCCCTACCTGCCAACACATTAAACAAGATTTACTGAATCATATAACACATGTACTGTATGCCTTTATTTGCACTTCAGATACATCAGAATGGTGTCAACTCCAGAAAACCGCAAGACTTTCATCCATTCTGCATTGCTGTTCCTGCGTCTCCATGAATTTGATGGTATGGACATTGACTGGCAGTACCCAGGTCACAATGGAAGCCCACCAGAAGACAAACAGAGGTTTACTACATTCCTCAAGGTGAGCAAACTAGAGTGTTAAAATCAGGCGTGTTCATTAAAATATGACTTGGGGTCTGACTGTGTTTCTATTGTATGACAATTCTCAGGAACTGAGAGAAGCTGTTGAACAGGAGGCCATAGACACAAAGAAAACTCCTCTGATTATTTCCTGCAAAGTTTCCGGCATCAAGTCCACTATTGAGCGTGCTTATGAGGTTGCTGAAATTTCAGGGTAAGTATTGCTGTATTATAATCCAACTACAGTAACATATGTCTGCCTATTTTTTACTTTCTCCTTCTTTCTGTCGTTATAGTCTGTTGGACTTCTTGACCATCCTGTCTTATGACTACCATGGCCACTGGGACCCCATGACAGGGCACAACAGCCCCCTTTTCCGCAGCTCCTTGGACACTGGAAACACCATTCACCACAATATCGTAAGATCAAAACCCTTACATTCAAAATGCATCAATTCAAAGTGTCATTTGTAAGATCTCCTAGCACATTAATGGCTCTTTTCTCCAGAACTCATCTGTGGGATTCTGGCTGGGCAATGGAGCCCATGCTGAGAGGCTGCTTCTTGGCTTCCCCACATACGGACGCACATTCTTGCTCTCCACTTCGCAAACAGGTCTCGGGGCCCCAGCCAATGGCCCTGCTGACGCCGGCCCTTACACACGCGAAGCAGGATTCTGGTCCTATTATGAGGTTTTAACACGCTACTTTTACATATGATCGAAAACAAGTGTTCTCAACTGGTTTTGCTTTAAAAACTAGGTCTTCCGTTAGACATCAAGTGGCACGAAATTTGTATACTAATAATTTTGTACATTATATGCAAAAATTATATTTATATATATGTATATATATTATAATTTACTACACATAATAGTACATTTCAAAATGCAAGGGGTTTGTTGAGAACTACTGCTATGAAACATCTATTCAGACCGCATTAAGTAATTCACTACTATCAAGGTTACTACACATAATAGTACATTTCAAAATGCAAGGGGTTTGTTGAGAACTACTGCTATAAAACATCTATTCAGACCGCATTAAGTAATTCACTACTATCAAGGTTCAGTGTTTATTATACAACAGTTATTAAACTGTTGTGAATGATTCTTTAGTCAGTGACTTTTTCTTGCATGTTGCATTGATTCGCCACTAGGTGGCGACAAGTAACAAACAGCCTTTATAAGTGAGTCACTGAATCATTCGCTCAAACGATTCATTCAGGAATACAGTTACATTGTTGGTTAGAGATTGCAGTTCGGTCTTGTGTTACTCATTTCATTGAAATAACAAAATTAGAAAAAGTAACTGCAATATGATGAGTGTTTGGTTTGTGGATGTATCTCAAGTTTTAGCATTTTATGCTCTCAGGAGCCAGTTATTTACCACAGAAAACACACTGTGGTTTGCATAATCTGTGTAAGCTTTGGGTGATGAAGGTTATGACTGTTTTTGGTTCACAGATTTGCCCCATGGAATCAAGTGTCACTATTGAATGGATCGATGAGCAGATGGTGCCCTATGCAGTTCAAGGAAGGGCTTGGGTCGGATTTGACAACCGTGAAAGTTTTGCTGCAAAGGTAAATCAACTGCTGGTTTCCAGAACGCAATGAGATGTTTGATGAATTTCCGACAAACGTTTCCTAATTGCTTTAACAGGTGCAGTGGCTGAACTCCATGAGCTTGGGCGGAGCCTCAGTGTGGACCTTAGATTTCGACGATTTTTCTGGTAGTTTTTGCTACAGCGGATCTTATCCTCTTGTCAACCATTTGCGCAACGCACTAGGTAAACACTTTGCGATTATAATG
The DNA here is from genome assembly GCF_001515605.1 of Sinocyclocheilus anshuiensis. Classification (NCBI taxonomy): domain Eukaryota; kingdom Metazoa; phylum Chordata; class Actinopteri; order Cypriniformes; family Cyprinidae; genus Sinocyclocheilus; species Sinocyclocheilus anshuiensis. The sequence continues at coordinate 3,074,306 of NW_015539889.1, read as the reverse complement.
CAGAAAAAGACCACATAATTTATTCTGTCTTCTATTATATGCATTAATGTCATGCTGAATCTCTATTCACAGGTTTCCCACCCAAGCCCACCACTACGCCACGTCCCACCACTACTGCTGACCCCATCGCCTCTTTCTGTGTTGGCAAACCAGATGGGCTGTACCCCAACCCTGCTGACGAAACCACTTACTTCCAATGTTTCCGTGGAAACACATACCTGCATAAATGCCAGCCTGGTCTGGTCTTTGTTGATGATTGTAAATGTTGTGATTGGCCTTGAACGTAAGTTCAAATCCACTCCTCCTGTTCAATACAAATGTCCAGTCTCCTATTTTTGTGATGTATTACCTCTGCTTCCAACTATCCAAGCTCATCATTTGAAAAAAATAATAATAAAGTGACAGACATTTTTATTTTATGCAAAACAGTATGGAGTCGTGTCTTGTTAAGGTGCTGGTCATATTTTCCTCACATTTAGTTAAAGAAAAATCATAATGTCCTGTTCAGTACAGTCTAGTTTTCTCTTGTTGTTATGCAGCAAAAACAGTGTCCTCTCTTTCCTTTCACTTTCAATAAAAATATTTAAAGCAGTCTGACTTATTACCTTTTCCTTAAACTGATCATCTGAAAATAAAATAAAGATAGTGACAACCCTATAATGTATGACTAGCTTTATAAAACTGTGAAGTTTCACACATAGTAAAGGATTCTTATAAACTTGACAGATATGAAGAAGAGCCATCATTAAACATGTCATATTATGAGCCCCACCCATCAGGCCACATCTTCATACAGTATTCTCAGTTAGAATAGTGTCTATCTACTCCAAACAATATAATGTTCAGTGAACTGTGTATCCTTCTCAAATTTATAAGGTCCTGTTGTGCCCTCTGGTGTAATTCTGCTTGCCAAAGTAACTTGAAGAGCCTACCATGTCATAATGACTGACTGTTCTGATAATGTTACACAAGGACCTAGATTGTTTTGTTGTTTTTTTATGTTACACAGCTGAGCTGATAAACTACCGGCAGATATCTGGGACACCGGAGTTGGCACAAGTTTAGATAGATTTTTTTAAACTGTAAATACATATGTGGTGTAGAAACTTTTCACAAAACGTGGCCATTTTTATCTGATTTGTCAGTAAATCCTAATGCAGTTCAAGTGTCTTTGATATTTCAGTGACAAATCAGTACAATAGCTTAATAAAGAATATGCATTTCATTATTAAAAGTATGCTTTTATAGTTGGTTATACATGTAAGGTTTAATGTAATTTTACCAATTATTGAAATAAACAATCAATAAACGTACACTATCATTTTGAAAGTCTCTTATGCTCATCAGGGTTGCATTTATTTAATAAAAAATACAGTAAAGGAGTTATATTGTGAAATATTATGATTTTTTTTATTTTATTCTTATATTACACAGCTGTGTTGATAAACTACCGGCAGATATCTGGGACACCTGAGTTGGCACAAGTTTAGATAGATTTTTTTTAACTGTAAATACATATGTGGTGTAGAAACTTTTGGCCTTTTTTATCTGATTTGTCAGTAAATCCTAATGCAGTTCAAGTGTCTTTGATATATCAGTGACAAATCAGTACAATAGCTTAATAAAGAATATGCATTTCATTATTAAAAGTATGCTTTTATAGTTGGTTATACATTTAAGGTTTAATGTAATTTTACCAATTATTGAAATAAACAATCAATAAACGTACACTATCATTTTGAAAGTCTCTTATGCTCATCAGGGTTGCATTTATTTAATAAAAAATACAGTAAAGGAGTTATATTGTGAAATATTATGATTTTTTTTTTTTTATTCTTATGATACACAGCTGTGTTGATAAACTACCGGCAGATATCTGGGACACCTGAGTTGGCACAAGTTTAGATAGATTTTTTTTAACTGTAAATACATATGTGGTGTAGAAACTTTTGGCCTTTTTTATCTGATTTGTCAGTAAATCCTAATGCAGTTCAAGTGTCTTTGATATATCAGTGACAAAACAGTACAATAATTTAATAAAGAATATGCATTTCATTATTAAAAGTATGTTTTTATTGTTAGTTATACATGTAAAGTTTAATGCAATTTACCACTTACTGAAATAAACAATAAACGTACATTAGCATTTTTAAAGTCTCTAATGCTCATCAGAGCTGCATTTATTTAATCAAAAATACAGTGGAGTTCTATTGTGAAATATTATTATTAATTTAAAGGGGTCAATTTCAATTTTTCCTTTCTCTTTGGAGTGTTACAAGCTCTTGGTGTATAAAGAAGATCTGTAAAGTTGCAAAGACTAAAGTCTCAAATCCAAAGAGATATTCTTTATTAAAGTTAAGAGTCAACCACACCTACCTAAAACGGCTCGTTCTAACACGCCCCCACATGTCTACATCGCTATGTGGGAAGATAGGCATAACGCTGCCCAAATGTTCACGCAAAGAAAGAAGGCGTAACTTTTATTCTCGCTGTAGTATTGTTGCCGCTGCCGGAATGTCGTGAAGACGCTGTGTGCTTCGTTGTGAAAGCAAAACTACTTTGTTTGGCCTTCCAAAAGAGGACGATATCGCTTCGTCATGCCTAGAGCTGATCTGTGCTGGTCGCTGAGGAAATACTTCAACTTCGCGCTGTCGATCGTCGGATCGGCTTTCACCATGGATGAAGCGGAGTCCAGCCCGGGGTCGTCACATGTGGTTGCCGCAGGCATCACAA
>NW_015539889.1:3064721-3071486 GCF_001515605.1 Sinocyclocheilus anshuiensis | reverse complement strand
CCGTCACACGCTTGAGGTATTCGGCCAATCACAACGCACTGGATAGCTGGCCAATCAGAGCACACCTTGCTTTTTCAGACCGATGAGCTTTGTAAAAATCGACGCGTTTCAGAAAGGCGGGGCATAGAGGAGAAACAATAATGTACAGTATGTGGAAAATAATGTTTTTTTTTTACCTTAAACCGCATAAACACATTTCATTACACCAAATACACAAAATAATGTTCTTTTTAGCAGCATCATATGACCCCTTTAAAACTACCTGTTATCCTATTTTAATATATTTTAATATATACTTTATTCATGTGATGGTAAAGCTGAATTTTCAGACGCAATCACTCCTAGTGGGTTCTTTCATGAAAAGAACAATATTTCTCTATAAATGTCTTTAGTGTCACTTTTGATCATTTTAATGTGTTCTTGCTGAATAAAAGTATTAATTTCTCAAAAAAAAAAAACTCTATACTTGTGAAATTTAAAATATGGAAAGTTATTTTAAAATCTCAAATAACTTTTTAAAGTACTAATTTTAAAGATCTCTTTTATACAGTTACAAAGGGTTGTTTTACAGCATATCTTCTGTCTTCTGTAATGTTCTTTCTTCTTTTTCACACTGATCACGTGACAATGTACCAGTGATAAGATATGAGCTATACAACACTGATGTTCTCTTTCAACATCTTCACATCTTAGTTCTTATAAATATTTTACTATATTTTTATTCACTTCATTTATATTTCTAATTTAATGGTAAGATTGTACACAGTTTAATACATTCCTGGTTTATGACAATATGAGGACAAATGTGACACTGCGAAAGTTTATCGAGAAGTGCAATTTAACTGTCTGTTTTGTTTTGGTTTCCAAAACATTGGGGGAATATAATGGTGACTCTGAAGTGATAAGCTTGAATGCACCACAGCACTTTATTATATGCTTCTGATAGCACACCAATCTTATATAAGACAATTATCCTCGTAAAGATAAATTAGTTATATAATCCTCTTTAAATAATATTGACCCCATAAAAGTTTGGTGTGCTGAAAAATGTCATTCAGATACCAAATATGTATTAGATATCACAGCTTAAGTAACATTTTGAATAGTTAGGATAACAATTACTATTAATAGAAATACTTATATTCAGCAATACCTTCATACAAGGGCTAACATATAGATGCAGATATCTTTATACTTTTACTAAAAGTATTGCCTCAGAGGAGCAGTTATAGAGTAGTTATTTTCCTTTATATTTATCGCACATTGTCATTTCCTTTTATAATTACTTTTTACAAAAGTAAATGCATATCTGGCACCAGCTAAATATTCTTCAATATGTATAAGTTAATAGATCCCCTGCTAATTTCATATCAGTGCAACAGACATATTGGCATGTTGCACAGATTTTATTGCAGCAGGCCCAATTTTTCATCTTATCTATGATTTTAGATTCACACAAAGTGTGCTGAAAGGGCCAAAGGTATTTTACTTGCACATTATTGTCAATTCAGTCCATAGTTTACAAGAGATACCATATCTTATACCATCCTAATAAATCATCCCATATGGCTTAGACAACACCCAGTTGCTATAAAAGCCAAGGGGTCCTGGAGATCCTCTTTACATTTTTCTTGCTGGAGGCACCCCAGGTATGTCCGATCATAATTCAGCTTAAAATCTTTATTTCTGCTTTTAGTTTAAATGTAATTAATAAAACTCTCCTTTGTTATTTACAGAGCAATTGGAAATAAAAAAAATGGGGAAGCTTACACTTGTTGCAGGTAATATGTTGAAATAAGTGAAATACTAGTGTGTTTTATTCATTCTTTCATACCTGTCATTTACATGATATCATTGCATTTTCTATAGGTTTGGGCTTGGTGCTCTGCCACATTGGTGAGTCATTGAGTGTTCATTGCATCATACAATTGTATCGCATTCATTTGAATAAACTATTAATAACTGATGTTCAAATCAGAAAAATTGCTAACACTGTACAGGAAAATTCAAAATGTCCTGTCTAAGAGCTTCTTTGTGTATCCATATCCAGCTTTCTCCATGGAAATGGGCTGTTACTTTACCAACTGGTCTCAGTACAGACCTGGAGTTGGAAAGTATATGCCCTCAAATGTCGACCCTTACCTTTGCACACACATTTTATATGCTTTTGCAATGGTCAACTATGCCAACGAGCTTGTCACCTATGAGTGGAACGATGAGACTCTATACAAGGCCTTTAATGAACTCAAGAACACGTATGTATTAGTTACACTTCAAATGCACAATTTCTCAAATCATTTATGATTTTTTGGTGAGACTGTGGGGTAATTTACCAAAATAAGTTTAAAAACTAAATAGATAAATAAATTAAAATGCAGTTACACATGCTAACCTAAAATCACTATATATTGTCACGACTATATATCATAATATCTCTATTATCCTCACAGAAACCCCCATCTTAAAACTCTCTTGGCTGTTGGTGGATGGAACTTTGGTTCAACACAGTAAGTATTCTGAAAAAATGATGAAGTTTAGTTTTATGTTGTCAAATGAAATGCAAAAACATCTAAGATTGTTCATTAAATCCATCTCAGGTTCTCCATCACGGTGTCCACTGCTGCAAACCGTCAGAAGTTCATTCAGTCTTCCATCAACTTCCTGAGAACTTACGGATTTGATGGTATGGACTTAGACTGGGAATACCCTGGATCAAGAGGAAGTCCACCTGAAGACAAACAAAGATTCACACTGCTGTTGAAGGTGGGTCTGATTGTAATGCAGTGTCTTTTTAAACAAGTATAGTGGTGTGAGTCAAGTAACCCTTATTTATACAGAACTTAATACAATAGTTTATACATTATTCAGCTCCATTCAGTTAGGTGTTGATTCAGTTCAGCGATGGGCAGCTCAGCTGAAGACAGTAGTGTCATTATTCAGCTCAAGTCAGTTCAGTGTTGATTCATTTCACTTCTTTTCATGTATATTTATCTATGTTTTTCTTTGCAGGAACTTACTGAAGCCTATGAGGCTGAGGGCAAAGCTACTGGCAGAGCCAGACTGATGCTGACTGCTGCTGTACCAGCTGGAAAAGGGACAATTGATGATGGATACGAGATTGCAGAAGTTGCCAAGTAAGTATGATGACACTGAATCATGCCATTTACAAATTGGCAGAACATTGAGGTAAAAATAAACAGCAGCATGAGATGGTTTAGACCCCTCTTGATTTGTGTAATTATTTTGTCCCAGGTACTTGGACTTCATCAATGTGATGACTTATGACTTCCATGGAACTTGGGAAAGATTCACAGGACACAACAGCCCCCTGTACCAAGGCTCGAAGGATGAGGGAGACCTGATTTACTTTAATACCGTAAGAATTGATATACTGTAACATAATTTACCACAAGCTTTTCAAACCTCCCAAATGAATACATTTTAAAATGCCAACTCTCCTCCTCATTCAGGACTTCGCTATGCGCTATTGGAGGGACAACGGTACCCCTGTGGAGAAACTCAGAATGGGTTTCGCGACATACGGTCGCACTTTCCGTCTGACATCTGCAGATACTGACATCGGAGCCCCAGCTAGTGGACCTGCTTCAGCTGGAAGCTACACTCGCGAGGCTGGATTCTGGTCTTACTATGAGGTGGGAGCTCAAAACTAATGGAATATATTCATTAAAGCCTAACAATGCTGTCAATTAATGTCAATATCTGTATAGATCTGTGGATTCCTAGAGGGAACATCACTCCAATGGATTGAGGATCAGAAGGTGCCTTATGCCACAAAGAATAGCGAGTGGGTTGGATTTGACACCAAGGAGAGCTTCGAAACTAAGGTGATTTTGACTTTTGAGACTTTACTGTAGTTAGGTTTCATTGTCAGCATGTGTCAGCAACTGACTAGCAACTCACTCTTTTTTATTCAAATTATAGGTCCGTTATCTGAAAGACAAGAAGTTTGGTGGAGCATTTGTCTGGGCGCTTGATCTGGATGACTTTGCTGGACAGTTCTGTAATCAGGGGAACCATCCTCTCATGGGCCATCTGCGCAATCTTCTGGATATCGGTAAGTCTTTGCTAATCACTAGGTGGTGCTGTTCACCTCAAGCTGCTCAGGTAGTTTGTGGAAAAATTCAAAACGGCAGACAAGTAGACCTATTATGGCTGACGTTGGTAAAATAGTCAACATTGTACTCTTCAGTTAATACGTAAGTCAAGGAATCTTTAGACCAGGCTGAATTTATGGAAAGTTATAAGCTTTTTTTATGGTTTGTAGAACCAGTAGGTGGTAGTGCCACCAAGCTCCACAGACAAACTTAGATTACAAGATGGCAATTACACCTGCCATGTTTGGATTCAATAAAGCACAGCGCTGCTGAAATGTTAAGCAAAGGAAAAGCTAAAAAGCTCCATAGCTAATGCCAACATGCCTTAATTTTTTATCAGAATTGCCTCCTCTGCCTTCTACCACCACCGTCAAACCCGGACAAACAACCACGAAAACCACCACAACTACCACCACCACCACTCATGCTCCAGGACCAGGATTCTGTAATGGAAAGCCAGATGGACTCTATCCTCACCCCGAAGACCCCAACAAATTCTATAACTGTGCAGGAGGCAATACTTACATGGATAACTGTGGCCCAGGCACTGTGTTTGATAACAGCTGTAAGTGCTGTGACTGGCCTAAACACTAAGGGATCACTAATGTGAAAAAAGTGGAACAGGACACTACAAATTTGCATAAGCACACAAGAAGAATCAAAACTAAACATCTTCGACTATGACTATGTTATTTAAAGAAAATTAGTGTGGACTGAACAAAATTTTCTTAATGTGCTTTTTTTCATTTGAGTGTATTTTGAAACTGTATAATTCTTGTTTTTTCAATAAATCCCCTGTAAATCTATTCATGTGATTGGCGTTAGTACAACTGCTCTACAGCGCATCATTTATAAACAGTGTACACCACTTAAAAAGATTTAAAAACTCATATGAATAAACAACTTGCAACCACCATTAAAAGAGATTCTGGTTACATTTGATTAAATCATCGTATATTTGAAACAGAATGCATGATGGGATCAATAAAAAACATATGATTTGATTAGTGTTTGCATGATCTGCTAGAATAAGCAAAACAGATTTCAACATTTCAAGCAGAATAACTATAATTTGGGGCAAGAAATATTCAGGATATTGAACATTTTAATGGACTCGCTGCAGATATTCATATAAGAGGATTAAAATGACAAATCTTGGTTAATTTATGACTGTTCATGCACTAGTTATCTTTAAGTTTACCTTTCTGCTGAATTTTTGGTAACATTCTGGTATGTTAAGAGTTCGTGATTAGATTATATGAAGCTGCCACAGAAGTAAATTCATGTTTGAAGTCAAGTTAAACAAGTGAAATCACAAACTAAAAATAGAACCACATGTGATATCGTTCATTTATTGATTCAAGCATGGGAAGTGAACTTGAGTTGTAATGTGTAAACAGTAGGCCTACTGCTCTTCCCACTGGTCCAGCTAAATGGTGCTGCCAACAATTTAGTAAGAGTGCAGTCTGAAAGTAAGTGTCATATTTTTTTTCTTTTCTTTTTTTCTTTCTCTCGATATGCTAAATTGAAGCAAATTTTAGGAGAGGAGAAGAACAGTTGTTTATTTTGTAGTCCAAAAACCAGGAATGGAATTAGTGTTGTCCAGCCTTAGGTTTCCTCAGGGATACTGGTTTTTAGAATGGCAATTTTGGACTTGTAAGTAAATGAAAGTCTGTCATACTATTACTTGAAAAGACTTTGACATTTCACATAAATGGACCCTTTTCACAAAAGAGTTTTATATTTTAATTTTTAAAAAGATTTTATTATACATTTATAACACTATATTTTGTTATATTACTGGCAATAACTTTCAGAAAACTAGTTAATGCTGTTGCATGAGTGTTTCTAATAAGGCTGAGTGAGTGCCAACATATTTGACATCTTTCTCTCTTCTGACCACTGTGATCAATCTCTTGATATTTTTCCCTCTTTTGTTAAGGCATAGAAACGCTCTCATTATTTGTTTTTCTTTTGCTATTGGAGCAAATTGGAATGCAAAAATTGTATCTGTTGTGGTTTCCACTCACCACTATAGAAGTTTACCAAACTATGACAATTTCTGCTTCTGAGAACTCTGGAAATGTGATAAGGGTCCATTACAAACAGTCATACTTAAAGTATACTTCAAGCATGAAAAAGAAAAAAAGAAAGAAAAGAAAAAGAAACACCACAAGTAGCTAGTTCACTGAACAGCACTATTAGAACACAAACAAACAGAAACAGCATGAAAATAAACTAAAATCCAATGAACCCAACAACAACCTCCTAAAACTCCCCACTATACTTGCTGATATTTAGACTGCTGATAAATATCATAAAGACTTTTTAAGTCATAAACCTAGTTTGCTAAATGGGCCAATCGGTATAGCTGACCCTTACAAATTTAAAGTAATAAGCACCCTAGTGAGATTCATTTATTGCCTGTTACAGCTCCAGTTTATGTCTTATGCAGAAACATGCTATTTATCTGGTAACCAAGACCTTTGATTATTTAGCTTGATAATGTGTTACTTTTATTGACCTACTGATTGTCTTATATCAGCAGGTCCTATATAATAACCATTGTTCAATTACACTCTAAAAATGCTGGGTTAAATATAACCCAGCGCTGGGTTAAAAAGGGACAAACCCAGCAATTGGGCTGTTT
>NW_015539889.1:3058652-3064164 GCF_001515605.1 Sinocyclocheilus anshuiensis | reverse complement strand
CAAATGTATAAATGATTCTTTATTTTTTTTCTTTACAATTATGTTGTATTCAATTTTAATTTCACAAAACATATAGTTTCAAAGCACATTCACAGAAAAAGCATGTTTCAGTGTTATAAGGAAGTATTCTGTTATCAGTCAGAGATGGGCTACTACTGTCAAACTAATGTCCATATGGTAGTAATAGACAGCTATGAGATAATACAAGTTATATGGTTAGTAACATCATGTAGCATGTACATTTACATGTACATAGAAACAGGAAAACAAAAAAGATAATCAGATGCACAAATTTAACCAGATGTAATTGGAGTACAAAGCTGTGAGATGTGTTATGTTAATTCTTGACTATAAAAGATGCGTCTTTAATCTAGATTTAAACTGAGAGAGTGTGACCCCTGGATATTATCAGAGTGGCTTTTCCAGAGTTTAGGAGCAAAATACAAAAACCTCTACCTCCTTTAGTAGACTTTGATGGTACTATTTTTAAAGTGGTTTGACATTGAAGAGCGTGATGGATTGTAGTGTGGTAGAAGATTGGTTGACTACAAAAGAACTAGACCATTTAAGGCTTTAAAAGTAAATAGCAATATTCTATAATCAATACAGAATTGGTAGCCAGTATAATGTCTTCATTTACACACCCTCATGTTGTTCTTTTTGGAACTAAATAATGTCTGTATTTGTTATGTATTGCAGGCAACATGAGATGAAAGATGACATTTTGTTTTGTAAAAGATGAAATAATGCAACAAATTAAATAACAATGATCAATATTTATACAGCATTTTATAAGTTTCAGTCCATTTCTATACATGTAATAATTAATATGTTATATATATAGTAATTTATATATATGTTCATTTTTTATTCTAATGTTTTTTTAATTTTTCAAGTAATATAATATAACAGTTTGGAAAATGAATGGATGGAAGATATAATATATATATCCTCATTGGACTACTTGGTAGTCACGGTGTCACGGTTCTGCTACTGCGTTGGAGCGAGGAGCAAGGAACGCGGAGACGCAGGAGAATTCTCAAATAATAATCTTTAATCATCCAACACCGAGAACACAGGAAGGACACACACGTAGCACTTTGACGTTTAACAGAGGACGCTGGAGACAGGGAAACACAGGTCTTAAGAACACTACTTAATCAAGGGAAGACGAGACACACCTGGGATCAAATTAGAAACAATCAGGGAACAGGAACAGGAAGAGAACCAAATAAGGGCAAGGAAGGCACATGGGGAGCAAAACACACACAAAACAAGGAACAAAGTCTGACATAACTCCCTTCTCCCGGAAGACACATCCCGCGCCGTACAACATCCAACGGGGAGGGGGGGTGGGTGCTCTGGAGGCCTCTAGGAGCAGGGTTCCAGGGCAGAAGGCCTCCAGGGCGGCGCCCGTTCCGGGACCTATGGAGGATCTGGCAGTTCAGGGCGCCATGGCGGAGCAGGCAGACTAGGAGGCCATGGCGAAGCAGGGAGCTCAGAAGGCCATGGCTGGACGGCCTCCGTGGACTTGGCCTCCCCATTCAGCCCGGCCACTACGGTTGGAGCCCTACTACCCACCAAAAAAAAAATACTTGGAGAGGATAATGGGTTCCAAGGCCCTCTCTGGGCCAAAACCGAGGACTGGAGCCTTCCCTGGGCTCAACGGGTGATCAGGAGCCCTCCATGGGCTCAACTCGGGGGCTGGAGCCCTCACTGGGCTAAACTCAGGGACTGGAACCCTCTCTGGGCTAAACTCGGGGGCTGGAGCCCTCACTGGGCTAAACTCGGGGGCTGGAACCCTCACTTGGCTAAACTCGGGGGCTGGAACCCTCACTGGGCTAAACTTAAATCAAGGGAAGACGAGACACGCCTGGGATCAAATTAGAAACAATCAGGGAACAGGAACAGGAAGAGAACCAAATAAGGGCAAGGAAGGCACATGGGGAGCAAAACACACACAAAACAAGGAACAAAGTCTGACATAACTCCCTTCTCCCGGAAGACACATCCCGCGCCGTACAACATCCAACGGGGAGGGGGGGTGGGTGCTCTGGAGGCCTCTAGGAGCAGGGTTCCAGGGCAGAAGGTCTCCAGGGCGGCGCCCGTTCCGGGACCCATGGAGGATCTGGCAGTTCAGGGCGCCATGGCGGAGCAGGCAGACTAGGAGGCCATGGCGAAGCAGGGAGCTCAGAAGGCCATGGCTGGACGGCCTCCGTGGACTTGGCCTCCCCATTCAGCCCGGCCACTACGGTTGGAGCCCTACTACCCACCAAAAAAAAAATACTTGGAGAGGATAATGGGTTCCAAGGCCCTCTCTGGGCCAAAACCGAGGACTGGAGCCTTCCCTGGGCTCAACGGGTGATCAGGAGCCCTCCATGGGCTCAACTCGGGGGCTGGAGCCCTCACTGGGCTAAACTCAGGGACTGGAACCCTCTCTGGGCTAAACTCGGGGGCTGGAGCCCTCACTGGGCTAAACTCGGGGGCTGGAACCCTCACTTGGCTAAACTCGGGGGCTGGAACCCTCACTGGGCTAAACTTAAATCAAGGGAAGACGAGACACGCCTGGGATCAAATTAGAAACAATCAGGGAACAGGAACAGGAAGAGAACCAAATAAGGGCAAGGAAGGCACATGGGGAGCAAAACACACACAAAACAAGGAACAAAGTCTGAGGTAGACCATAAAAATATGTATGGTAGTTTATATTTGGTGCTTCCAGCTTATCACTGTAAAGCCACTGAAAATCATTGATGACAAAACTGCACTTCCCACAAATTGAACAATGTTTTTATTTATTATTATTATTGTTATTTGATCCTGTCATGCATCCAGTTATGGACCTTATTAATGTGATTTCATCTTTTGCACATGCAGCAGATGTACTATCTTTCCTACATAATAAATGATTCTGAATAGTTTTGTCAGTTATTTGAGCCATCAAATGATAATCAGACTTCTGGTAGTTTGTTTCTAAATTTGGCTGTTCCTTATGTAGCATTTTTTTTTTTTTTATATATATATATATATATATATATATACACGCACACAATTTCCACAGAAGTCTCCCCAGATGACAAGTCAGTTTATTCATTTCTTTAAAGAGAGGAGAAAATGACCAAGAAACAGAGTCATTTAAAAAGAGGTACTTACAATTAAAAACTACACCCAGATGGAACGGAGACATTGACCATCAAGCTAATGTGATATTGGGTTGGGGGTTGTGGGGGGGATACTTACTGTGTTGAACCAAAGTTCCATCCACCAACAGCCAAAAGAATCTTAAGAGTGGGATTTCTGTGAGGTTGATGGAGATATTTTAGGATATTTTCATAATATTTAATAATATATATTGATTTCATGTTAGCATGTCTAACTGCAGTGCTACTTCCTTACTTTTTTTGGTATTTCAACATATTTTTTACATAATATTTTAACTAAATACATACATGTTCTTGAGTTCATTGAAGGCCTTGTATAGAGTCTCATCGTTCCACTCATAGGTGACAAGCTCGTTCTTTTTTTGGAAAAAGCATAGATTAATGTCTAACTGCAGTGCTACTTCCTTACTTTTTTTGGTATTTCAACATATTTTTTACATAATATTTTAACTAAATACATACATGTTCTTGAGTTCATTGAAGGCCTTGTATAGAGTCTCATCGTTCCACTCATAGGTGACAAGCTCGTTCTTTTGGTTGATGATGGAAAAAGCATAGATTAGGTGTGTACAAAGGAAAGGGTCGACATTTGCAGGTGTATACTTTCCAGTTCCAGGTCTGTACTGAGACCAGTTGGTGAAGTAACAGCCCATTTCCATGGAGAAAGCTGGATATTGATAAACAAAGAAGCTTTTTGACAACACGTTTACAAACTAAAATGCACTCCTTAAACTTGTCTCTCTCATCTCAACATTGCAATCATATACAGATATTTCATTAAAAAGAGAGGTTTGATATGATAATGTGATCTGATAAATACTCAGTGACTCACCAACATGGCAGAGCACCAAGCCCAATCCTAAAATATACAATGATATTATGTAAATGACAAATATAAAAGAATTTATATAAAACACACTAATGTATTTTAGATTGCACTTAGTAGTGTGTACTGTTTCTTACCTGCTATAAGTGTAAGTCTCCCTATTTTTTCCCCAATTTTCTATAAGAAATAAAGAATAGTTTCTTCAGTTAGAATAAACAAAATGCCAAAACAAATATTTTAAACTGAATTCTCAATATAGAAATATAGGTGGTTATTTACCTGGGGAACCTCAAGAAAAAAGAGAGGACGACCATCAAAACCCCTGTTTTTTTTTTAGGAGTTTGTTATCTATGCCATCATGTGAGAATTAATGAGGATGGTCTAAGATATGGTATCTCCAGTAAACTATGAACTGAAATGACAACAACATGGAAATAAAATACCTTTGTACTGTTCAGCACAATTTGTGTAAAGCTTAATACATAGATAAGATAAAAATTGGGCCTGCTGTAGTAAATTGTCCATGAATGACAACATGTCTGTTATTTTAATACGGTTTTTACCAATTAAGTTTTTACACTTTAATATGGTAAAATGTTCAGCTTAAACCAGATTTGTAGAATTTACAATTTCATTCATCCATCCATTTCCATACTGCTTATGCACTGCAGGGTCGCGGGGATCTTGAGCCTATCCCAGGGTCTCGGGCCACAGGCGGGGTACACCCTGAACGGATGGCCAGTCCATTGCAGGACTCACACACTGTCACACACATTCACACCTATGGGCAATTTATAGTGTCTAATTTACCTATGCTGCATGACTTTGGATTGTGGATGGCAGCAATGGCACTGAACACCTGACAAGTTGAAATACATACAAAATTAGACATTTTGTATATACACATAAATAAGACAATCAACACACTGAAGAAACACATTTATCGGTTTGGTAGTCATTGTGTGAAGGTGTTCCTAAACTTATTTATTTTTTCTAGACATAGTAATTATTAACTAAAGAAAAAAAATGCTACTTCATCTTTGATATCTAATCAAATATTTGGCAACTAATTGGAGGGTGTCCATCAAACTTTTATGGGGTCAAACCTATGTGCAGAGATCATTTAAATGTAAAAATGTAATATGGGTTGATCAGTGAATTCAGGTGTCTAACTAAAGTGTTGATGATGCCTGTATTTAAAATATTGCATGGTAATAGCCTATGGTCATCATTCAAATTAATATATACATGACAAGTTTTATATCCTTGGAATTTCACTTTAAATCTACTTTAAAAGCTTTAAATAGGGTGCAAAAAATCTAGTTTTCCAAAACAGGTATTTACCCAAATACACTTTGATACACTGGCTAATAAACCACTGGATTACTTTTTTTTTCTTTATTCATGCCAAACAACTTGAACATGAACTTATAGCAAGTATAGAACAACAACTAAAAATATATAAAATAGTAGACATATGTAATAACAATAGGAGTAATAAAATAAAAACCAAAAGCCAGAGAAA
>NW_015539889.1:3023927-3058603 GCF_001515605.1 Sinocyclocheilus anshuiensis | reverse complement strand
TCCTGTTTCCTCCCCGGCTCCTTTCTCCGCCTGTTCCGCCATGGCCCCCTAAACTCCCTCCTCCGCCATGGCTTCCCGAGCTCCCTGATCCGCCTTGGAGGCCTTTCTTGTCCCTGTCCTGCAACAGCTTCCAGGGCGCCCACCACCTTCTGGGAGGGGGGAGTAATGTCAGAATTATGGACTGTTTTGTGTTGTGTTTTCCCTCCCCACATGCTCGTTACCCAATTTCTCCCCTGTTTCCTGCCCATATATGGTTTTCCTGTTCCTGGTCTTGTTTTGTCTGAGTAATGTTTCTGTGCACCTGTGTTAAACAAAAATGTTATTTCTATATTGATTTGATTGTCCATTCGTTCTGTATTGGGATGCCCTCTCCTTTATGCATGTGTACACTGGTGCCTCGAGCCACATTCATCCGAGCACAGGAGCAGAGCCGAACTTGAGATGAACTTGAGCTGAATGAATCATTAGTGAAAGAATTGTTCTAGTAATCCATTTCTTTTCAATAATCCGAGCTGATCAGTTTCTCAGAGTGAATGATTCATTCACTTAGTCAGTGATGTGCTTGCAAAAATGTAAAAACACCTGCATGATTCTTCAAAATATATTGAACGACATGAGGGTCACTTGTTTATTGAAGATGCAGGACAACCACCTAGCAGTGCATTAAATGCACCTAGCAGGGTGAGTAAATAATTATAGAAATTTAATTTGTGGGTGATTTCTTATCAAATATGATTTCTTATCAATAACAAAACACATTAAGTGTCTCCAGGCATTTATCAATTAGACTTTATCAGTGTGATGACAAATAACTTTTTGAACTTAGGAAAGTTTTAATGAGCCTAATTAACTGTCTGTACCAAGTTGTGAAGGGTGGCTAATAACATTTTGTTGGCACCCTTGATGTGGATGACCTTGGATGGATGATAAGATCCTTAGATGATTAAAAATGCTTATCCTCCTGCCACCACCACTTTCAACATCACTCCCAAGAGTACCTCAACCACAACTAAACAAGCCACTAGCATCACAGAAACTATTAATTTTGGAAAGAGATTCTGTTTTGGAAAGCCCACCAACCTATTTCTGTCTGGTGATGAGTAAGGAATCAAGCTCTGAGCCTGGGTCAGACCCTCACAAACAGCTAACATTAATGTAATTGCACAGTTTAGGCTGCCACCCAACACATTTGTCGTCTTGTCATCTGACTTGTTTTATTGGATAGAATTCTTCATTTAATGCATGGACTTCCCACTGGTAGGCCATTTTCCCTCAGGTACTAAAATCTAAATATAACCACCATGAGTGTTTGTCTGCACTGACTATTTTTGTCTTCTTGTTTTCATTCATGACTGCATGGTGAAACTATGAGGTCAGAATGCCCTTTTCTGTGTTACTTTCTTTTCATGTTAAACTGCAGCTGCAACACATCTGATTCAAGCAGATTCAGTTTGGATAGCTGGCCTTGGTGGCTCTTAATGCTGCACAAAAGAACGTTTTTTATTTCTGATGAGATATGATGGTGATAAAATAATCATCCTAACCTTTATCTGCATAGCTACCAAATCTCAGTTGACCACACTGAATAATTTCTGCATCATTAAAATGTTGTATGTCTGAAGACCATAGTGCACACCATGAGTTTTTAAAAGCTCAACTTAAAGGTGTGCTATGAATGAATAGTGCTCATAAACAGCTGTAGAGATGGTATTCTCTTTTCAGCATCCTAATTTGATCAAATTCTGTACTAATAATAATTCTGGTTAGCTTAGAGCCTAAACAGAATCTCAGAATCGCGCTTATCCTTTAACGACAGCAGCCTAATTCATACTGGTTTTGGATGGGCAAGTGAACTTGTGAGAGAAGAAATTAGCGTAAATATCTTAATTTAATCAGTTTTCTCTTGTATGTCTGAAGACCATAGTGCACACCATGAGTTTTTAAAAGCTCAACTTAAAGGTGTGCTATGAATGAATAGTGCTCATAAACAGCTGTAGAGATGGTATTCTCTTTTCAGCATCCTAATTTGATCAAATTCTGTACTAATAATAATTCAGGTTAGCTTAGAGCCTAAACAGAATCTCAGAATCGTGCTTATCCTTTAACGACAGCAGCCTAATTCATACTGGTTTTGGATGGGCAAGTGAACTTGTGAGAGAAGAAATTAGCGTAAATATCTTCATTTAATCAGTTTTCTCTTTCAGGTCAATTACTACTGATTCTTGCTGAGCAAGTTATAATCAGTATATTTCTGGCAACTAACTCTCTCGCCCCCTTGAGTACTGGGGTTTGTTACCACAATACAAATGCAATGGCTCACATAAAGTATGTTCAACAGATGTGGCATCAGTGTGTTAGCTTGTAATGCAAAAGATTTGCCAGAACAACAAAGAAAAGCTAAAAGGCAAAGAGCAATTTTCAATGAGCAATTTAAAATGTGCGTTTAAAAATGATTTATTAAAATATTTTATTATTTTATATAACTGTATTTTGAAACATGAATTAAATCATTTTAAATATATCTATTAATTTGCCCATTTAAAAAGTTATTTATTAGTTTCCATTTTTATGTTTGAATGATTAAATTGATACATTTTGCTTGCTTTATTAAAATGCATGTTACCATGAATGAAAAAATAGTTATATTAGTATACTGCAGCTTCAGAATTACATACTGTACACTACTGGTCAAAAGATTGGAATACCTAGGATTTTCGAATGTATTTGAAACAAAGTCTCTGATGCTCACCAAGGCTTCATTTATTTGATATAAATACAGTAAAACAGTAATATTGTGAAATATTAGTCAAATTTTAAATAACTGTTTTTTATTGTAATATATTTTCATTTATAGATTTTTTCCCCGCGAAAATATTAAACAGCAAAAACGGTTTTCAACATTATTTTCAATGAGCAATTTAAAATGTGCGTTTAAAAATGATTTATTAAAATATTTTATTATTTTATATAACTGTATTTTGAAACATGAATTAAATCATTTTAAATATATCTATTAATTTGCCCATTTAAAAAGTTATTTATTAGTTTCCATTTTTATGTTTGAATGATTAAATTGATACATTTTGCTTGCTTTATTAAAATGCATGTTACCATGAATGAAAAAATAGTTATATTAGTATACTGCAGCTTCAGAATTACATACTGTACACTACTGGTCAAAAGATTGGAATACCTAGGATTTTCGAATGTTTTTGAAACAAAGTCTCTGATGCTCACCAAGGCTTCATTTATTTGATATAAATACAGTAAAACAGTAATATTGTGAAATATTAGTAAAATTTAAAATAACTGTTTTTTATTGTAATATATTTTCATTTATAGATTTTTTCCCCGCGAAAATATTAAACAGCAAAAACGGTTTTCAACATTAAAAATAATAAGAAATGTTTCTTGAACACCAAATCAGCATATTAGAATCACTTCTGAAGGATCATGTGACACTGAAGACTGGAGTAATGACTGATACACTTATACAGTATATGAGCATAAGATACTTTTTTCAACAACAATTACAAATCTTAATTATTCCAACCTTTTGACTGGTAGTGCACAAATTAAAATAAAGAGGGATTTATGATTACATCAAGATATAAAGACTTGACTAAATCGATATCAAACAATCAAAACATACGGTAGACACTTTTTTTAGTACTTTTTTTTTTAGTAATTAATACCTTTATAGTGTCTCTCTAATATTGTTGGAGGTGTTTGGACAGGTCAAAGATGATGTGTTGGAGTGCAAGCTCAGGTGATTTTGTTATTAATTGTTTGTTTTTTTTAATCACAGGATTGACACCTGCATGACCCTTGTCCCTGTCTGGATTAAACACACCTACCACTGAAAATAAGATACACTACAAAGAGCAAATGTTCCCCTATCTGACTGAACAATGACTTAATGTAACTTTCTTGTGTAACACTGGCTATATACTATCATAAATAATAGCTTGAAGTTAGATATCTATAGTGTCCCTGTATGATCTTACAGAAGCAGTGTGTCTTAGGGTTCATCCTAAGGCTGTTGAAGATAATGTAATGAATATTTGTCTGTCCACATGCTAGATTTCCACAGGTCTGAAGTCACCAAAACATATCATGTTTGTGATGACAAACTTTGTGACTTTAGCAACGATACTACTGTTTAGTTACACTACTAGAGTTTCTAGTTTCAATAAAAAAAAAAATAATGGTACAGAGCTTTAGGTAAAACTGAAAATAGGTCACGCCAGATTTGTTTTTCTTCTTTTAAGATAAGACAACAAGACTTTTCGACAAGAAAAGATGTGTGGATAATATTTATGATGTTTGAGTTTAAATGTGAAGAGCTTCACATTTAATAGCACACTTTTATTTAAAGTAAAATGAATTTGTAAGGTTTAAATGCATGAGCATTTTTCTCTACACAATCTCAAAATAAAGTGTCTTGAAGTTGTCATTGTGTTCTCAAGTGTTTTGAATAGCATATCATTTCATTCTCAAGGGAATGGACATCCACACCATTGATTCCACCATAAGAGATACACTAAATCTTCATTCAAAACAATAAATTGGGAAATAAATAAATCTTGATTGGTCTGTTACTACAATCAGGTAAATCTTGACTGGTCAAATCTGACTAAATTTCTGATTTTTCTATAGGCTAGAAAAAATCGGAGCTGACATTTAGTGTCATGTTTTACATGTGTAGCCCTCCCTGTCTCTTTCCCCACCCCTCATTTTACTTTAAGCGGAGTTGCCCACACAAAACAAAAGGGACATGTAGCAACAACAAAATGAACAGAGGAATAACACATTTAATAGGTATTTTGTCTATTTTTATTTAAATGTTTCTTTAACCCTCCTGTTGTGTTGGGGTCAATTTGAACCACACTCGATTTGCCATTAATTGTAATAATGCAGTGAGATTTTTGTATGCACAAGGAGTCTGACAACCATCAGTGCTCCACACAGAGATCTGATCTCACCATCATCCAGTCAGTCTGGGATTACATGAAGAAACAGAAGAAACGGAGACAGACTAAACCCAGAAGAACTGTGGCAACGTTCAAGATTCTTGAAGAAACCTACCTGCAAAGCTACCTGAAATACTATGTGCAAGTGTACCTAGGACAAAAGCTGTTTTAAACGCAACACCAAATGTTGGTTTGATTTAGTTAATAGAAGTTAATTGATAAATAACATCCATTTATGACATTATTTTTGAAAGCATCCTTACTTTACAACATTTTTACACAAGTGTCTAAAACTTTTCACAGTACTGTTGCTTTGTAGGCAGGTTTCTTCAGGCGTCTTGGAGACATTGCCACAGTTCTTCTGGAATTAGTCTGTTTCAGTTTTTTCTGATTCTTCATGTAATCCCAGACGGACTTGATGATGTTGAGATCAGATCTCTGTGTGGAGCACTGGCTGTTGTCCGACTCCTTGTGCATACAAAAATCTCACTGCATTATTACAATTAATGGCAAAAGGAATGTTTAGCTATGTAAACTGATATTTTCTACTGACACACTGGAGCAAAAGATAGAAATAACTGTCTTAAAACCATTTTTTGTTGGTAAAATACTAATGGCTTAAGACTTTTGCACAGTGTGTTTTAGAAAGGCTGTCCAAAAATTGTTTTTTTGTGTTGAAAGAAACCATTGACTCCCATTGTTTTCCATGCAATTTGCCAAAAATCAACAAAGAGAAAACCTTTATTGTAACTTGGCAAACACTAAAATATGAAACGCATGATAACTTTTAAAATTTAAGACTCGAAAGTTTAATTGAAATTGAGACACGTGTTCTAAATCACGCCAGGAAAATTTGCTGTTTCTTCATCCGCTTGAATTTCATAGTCAAAAAGTCTGTCAAAGGTTGTTTTTGCTTGTTAGTTTTTTGGATCTCAATTACTAAACTGTTGCAGCACTGAAAAGAAGTGTGAGAAACCCATTTTAATCTCAAAAGGGTTTGAGAGCCAAACATGAAAAAGGCAGAGGAAGTATTCACTATAAGTAGTCAAGACATCAAAAACTTTAGAACATTATTTTGTGCCTATGCAAATAATTTTTGAGCATAAAACATCTGGGTCAAATTGATCCATAACACAATAAAAAAATTATAGGGATTATTACATTTCTCACAAATTTTATATTTTTATTCTCTGACAAGCTACAATAGATGTCTTTTGTTCTTACACGAATCTTTAGTATTTTTCATAGTGTTTATTTTGGGCAAATTTTTCAGCAGCCATTACTCCAGTCTTCAGTGTCACATGATCCTTCAGGTTTATGCTTAAAATAAAAAATAATAATAATTAATAATAATAAAACTATTTGCTAAAGCACTAAATTTGAACTTTTGTCAAACTTCAGGAACTTCTGGAAGCCTTTCTAGCTGAAGGCCAGTCAACCAAAAATGCAAGACTGGTTTTAACAGCAACTGTTTCAGCACAGAAAGAAGTTATTGAAAGGAGCTACAATATTCCAGAGATCTCAAAGTAAGAGCAACATGTCATTCAACGTCAGTGCTGTCTTACGACAATTACAAAAATAAATCACACAACAAAAACAAAATGTTTAAAAATGTAAAAAACTTTTTTTTAGGTACTTGGACCTTATTAGTGTCAAGACATTTGATTTTCATACATTTAAAGATGGCATTGCAAGACATCACAGCCCTTTGTACAGTGCCATCCATGACAAGGAGGACATCAACTCAAACACCGTAAGCAGATTGACTCTTGTATGAGCACAGGCTTTAATTTAACTTTAATTTGCTACTGGGTAGTTTGCATGTTTTCATCTTTGATGCAGGATTTTGCTCTGCAATACTGGAGAGTTCAGGGAGCTCCTGCAGGGAAGTTGTTGATGGGCTTTGCCACGTATGGACGTTCCTTCATCCTCACCTCCTCTCAGAGTGGAGTTGGAGCCCCAGCTAATAAGTTGGCTTCTCCTGGCCCGTATACACAAGAGATGGGCTTGTGGTCTTACTTTGAAGTAAATCTCATAGACAAAATCTTTTGTTTGATATTTTTTCATATTCATTGCAAATGCTTGTTGTGGATATCAAGTTAAGACATATTTTCTTTTTTCAAGATATGTCTTTTCCTCAATGGTGGTGTAGTACAGTGGATAGAAGACCAGAAAGTTCCTTTTTCTATTAAAGGCAGTGACTGGGTGGGCTTTGATAATCTGAGGAGCTTTGAGATTAAGGTACATTCTGTTACACACTGGAACATATTCTGATGTTTAAATTCATAGGCTATGTTACATGAAAAATAACAGCTCTGCTTTTTATTGTTAAGATGAAATACTTACAGGAACATGGCTTTGGGGGTGCATTTGTATGGGCTTTAGACCTGGATGACTTTTCTGGATATTTCTGTGGCCAAGGCAATTACCCTTTAGTCAACCATCTGAAGAAATGGTTAATACTTGGTGAGATTTGCATAAATACATTGTTTTGATTTTTAGAATGGTTATTTATCTTCAGATTCTGATATGTGATTATTTGCTGCAGGAGCAAAAGATGAATTGGATGGTTCCATGACTACAAGCTCTTTTGCAACAGTTGGGAAGGGTTCTTCAGCACGGCCAACATGTGTGAAGATTCTCAGCTCTCTTCCAGCATTGACAAGTCAGTTCTGTGCAAACAGATCAGATGGACTTTATCAAAGAATGGATTCCCTTAACTCGTTTTATAGATGTACTGGAGGAATGACAAATATCACCTGGTGCACCCCTTCCATTTCAAATCATTCTGGGGCAGCACAACCACCACAAATGATCATTTTTATTGCATTAGGAACTGCAAGTCTCTTTGCCAGGTGGCATAGCCTATTTTAGGAGTAATGTACTGATTTCATATAAAACATAGATGGAAAGATAGCTCAGCACAATTTTTTTAAATCTGTATTAGCTTAATAGGACAGGTCGTAGCCTACATATGGATGCATGTGGAGTACTTGTGAGTAGTTGTGGTTGTTACTGTGAAATTGTTTCTTAATTCTTAAAAATTTGCCTAATTTATCATTTTAGTCATTTTAGAGTAAGGTGTTAGAGTGGATGTTAAAACAAAATTGTTTTGACAAATTGCCTTTGTTCATATAAAACATAGATGGAAAGATAGCTCAGCACAATTTTTTTAAATCTGTATTAGCTTAATAGGACAGGTCGTAGCCTACATATGGATGCATGTGGAGTACTTGTGAGTAGTTGTGGTTGTTACTGTGAAATTGTTTCTTAATTCTTAAAAATTTGCCTAATTTATCATTTTAGTCAATAGTCAAACAACTAATTTTGAGTAGAGTAAGGTGTTAGAGTGGATGTTAAAACAACATTGTTTTGACAAATTGCCTTTGCACATGTAATGTGAAATGGAATATATATTGTATGCATTTATGGGAAAACATGTAGATAATTATTATTTTAATTTTCTTTGTATTTTTAATCATTGTATCGTTGGCGTCATTAAAAATAATACATTAAAATCTAAGAGAGCAACATTGTCTGTGTATTTTATATCAGTTGTAGTCTATAGGTGAACTTTTTGTTATTCTGCAGTGTGACTGATCAGGGGTGTGTTTCCTGAAAGCACTATGGTCACAAGTTCTGTTGTTACCAATAGTGGAACTTGCCACCTTAGTTGGTTAACAATGCTTTTGGGAAAAGCACCCGTGTGATTTTAGAATCAGTTACACATACATCGTACAAAATGTTGCTTTTATTCTTTTCATTAGAGTATTTTATCCCACAGTATATAGTGAGACTACTTTTTCTAACCCTGACTCATGTTTATTTTTAAATCTTAATCTCCAATAATAATTTTTACTCATTCTCATTTTCTTCCAAATCTTTATACATTTATTCTGCTTAACACAACATAAATATTCTTTTTAATAAGTCTTCCGCAATTCCTCACACAATCTCTATATGGCTCCAGAAGACTTGGAATATAGCACACAAGTCGTTTGGACAACTTTTATGATAATATATTGCGCTTTTTCGTCTGGTTTGACCCAATTGCCAGAATTCAATTTCACCTTTTGTGTAGAATAAAGAAAGTCGTAGGGATACGGAACAACATGACGTTGCCTACAGTTTATTATTTATTTTATTTTTTTAACTATCTCTTTAACGAATCTGTCCGTCAGGTTGACGTCTATGCGAGCACTTTTCTGCCTGGACAGCCGGGCGCCATTTTGTTCGCCTGTGGAGCCGAGAAGGGAAATCCTGTCCAGGAGCGTCGACCACTCTACATGCACCAAACCGGACATACTTAATTCCAGTCGGTATAAACTGGTAATTGTGAACGCTTTATTTGAAGTAATTGAACATTGTATTTATTCATTCATTGACTTATTTTAGGTAACGTTAAGTGTAGTAGTCGTGCTAAAGTTAACAACATGCTAACGTTACCCGAAGTTATCAACATGCTATTCGAAAGTCATAGAACACTGTTATTTTAACGTACACAGCTTTCAGGCTTAATAATATACAAATAATTTGTTCTTTAAACGTTTCTTGTCTCAGTGTTTTTCATCTGACAACCTTCATTGTTAAATAAGTCAGACCAAACACTACAATAACGCCTAGCGTGACGAATGAAGAAGAAAAAATCTTGTGAACAGTGGATTTAATTCCAAATGTAATTTAGTAACTTTACGTCGTAATCGAACTTTTGAAAAACTAAATGGAAACAAAAGCGTTTTTCAATAATTCGAATCACAATTGTTTTTGCTGTCCTTTCGCTTTGGGTTATTTCTAAGCGTGTAGATTAAGTAATAATATATATTTTTCATCTGTAAAAATGTTTCTAAAATATTTGAGATTTAAAAATGCAGATTTTGTAAACTGCACCCTAAATTTACAGGTGCGGACGCAAAATCTGCGAAATATTTATTCAGATAATACCAATTTTAAAACTTGATAAATATGGTTTATCATGCTCAAAAGAAACCAAGAACCAAAATTTGTTAAAATACTAAACTGTCTACACAATCTCAGGTTGTTTGTTATGTACTATCACCTATTGTTGTGTCCAATCACATGGTATATAAATCTAAAAACATGTCCTGTCTCCCTTGAAAATATTTTCCATGTATTAAAATATATTGTGTTCCTTATTCAAATAACCGTTTGTTCAGCACATGGGGAGTGTTTTTGTCTCTTTTTTGAAATGTAGGTTATGCAAGATCTTGTCCTTCATTCCAGAGGATAACTGGATTTGGATAATGATTTAGCTTCCCTGAAGATTGCTGCTTTTTTAATCTCACCATTGGTTTTTGTTTTTCCTCTATTGGGCTTTTTTTTTACATAGTTCCAGTCTACCCCCCTTTAAAATTTCCTCACGCCTTCAAGAGACATAGAAGAGATCCCTTCTTTTTGTTTTTTCTTTCCAACATCTCCAAGATATCCAGTCCCATGTTTTGCCCTCGGCTCTCCTTTTTTGACAACATCTTGCTTGAGGATTTTTAAACTCCCCCAAACCCCCTCACCACTCAATTATCAACAATATTGGAGAGAAGAAAAAAAAACCGGACATTTTCCACCACCTGCCAATTTTAACACAGCAGTCTGATGGGAACAAGTCGCTAAAAGAGAGGCAAAAGTTGCCCCATCTCCCCCTGTTCAGTCTTTACTCATCAGTCAAGTGTTCCTTCAGGATACAGACAGTGCGGAGCGACCCTTCAAGAAGCACTTGAGATCACCAGGGAACGTCTCAGCCACTGCAGGTGAACGAAGTTCTTGCAACGCATTCTCTCTCCAGTATTAATATATCGGCCATTTAGCATCATTCAGGACAGAATGTGAAAGTGAAAATGTGAAAGGATCAACAGGAGCATGAATAGGCTTGTAACACTCTAAATAGGGAGATTCACGTGGACCCTGTCGCAGGCGTCCAGGACGAGATCGCAGCATCACTGAAGAGCTCCTGACCTAGAAGACTACAAACTTGTGCCAGAATGACCATGCAAGGAGATGACTGCTACTTCTACTATTATTCCACCTGTACTAAGGTAAGTGTAAAAAGTCACATCTCCTTTACATTTAGAAATTTCCCTATTGTTGAAAGCTGATTTTGAGTTTTTAAGTAGGTCGTTAAATTATATATACACTACCGGTCAAAAGTTTGGGATCAGAACGATTTTCCAATATAACGGCTTGTAAACAATATGTCACGTACGTAACGTCACATTTACCTCAGAAAAAAACATATTCGGTGACCATAAACTCAGTCAAATCGAAAAATAAACTGTACAATCATTTTGGTTAATATATGCACCATATGACATATTCATTATAATTTTTACTGTTCTTCAAGGTTTAATTTATGTTTGAATAAATCCATCAAGTTTTTATGACAGCCACCATTTAAATGTTTATATTGAAAAAAAACAACGAATTGAAGTAGAAATATTAATATGTAACTGTAACTTTATTATTGTAAAAACCTTCAATATTATAGTAATGTTGTACCAACTGACTCGTGTGTATATTTTACAGCATTAGTTTGGCATGTACTGTACCTGATATGTATCGAAAATAATAGCTATTGAATCGAATCGAATTGGTAATTGAATCGCAAGCTTGTGAATGAGAATCGAATCGAATCGTGAAATTTGTGTCAAAACCCAGCCCTAATAAAATGACTATGTAAGAAAAAATTGTATATATGTATATGTATGAACACATGCACATACTTGCATATATATAAAAGATAATGATCATAATTAAAAATGAATGTTTTGTCTTGTGGTTTGCCTTTTAAGGGTGACAGCTGCCCTTTTCGACACTGCGAGGCTGCCATGGGTAGCGAGACGGTCTGCACCCTTTGGCAAGAGCAAAGGTGCTTCCGTAACATCTGCAAGTTTCGCCATATGGAAATAAAGGTTGGTGTCCACTTCCAAAACCCCTTTCTGTTGAGATCGTTCCATTGTTTCTGAAATGGGACCTCAATAATGATCCACCCTGTTATTGTTATTATTTTTTTAGAAAAACCGCAAAAAAATTGCATGCTATTGGGAGAACCAGTCAGCTGGCTGCCAGAAACCTCACTGTGCTTTCCATCATGAGAAGCCACGCGTCATCGATGGGAATTATTTTGCCCCAGACAAAGGTATTCGTCTTAAGTGGTAACACTTAACAGTGTTTTGAACTATACTGGTCTTTATTAATATATAATATAAATTGGCCTTTTGTCTTCTTTTTTTCTTTTTTAAAAGGGCAAGTAGTGCGAAAGGAGAAGGAAGAGACCCCATATGAGGATCAAGTCAACCAAGTCTCTGTGCCCACTGCAAACCCCACTAACCCGCAGTTAAGAGGGGTCATTAGAACTGAGACCCAAGAGAATGTCCCCAGCCCTACCCATCCACCAGTGGTTATCAACCCTGTGGATGACGATGATGAAGATGGTAAGCTCACATTTCTGTGATGTTTTAACTAGAACATCTTGTCCAATCCCATTCGTTGTTGGTTCCAACCCTTAATTAGTCCTTGATTAGCTGGTTCAGGTGTTTAATTAGGGTTGGAGCTATGGTCTGCAGATGGACCTTTAAGGGTAGAGTTTAGCATCCCTCATCGAGAAATACTAAATTCTTTTTATTTCAATATTTGCAGATCAATTCTCAGAGGAAGGAGATGAATCTCTTGGAGGATCACCCTGGAAAATGATCACAGGCAAAAGTAAAGACAGTTTCCATGTTCTGTACATATTTTATTTTATTTATTGAGAGCTTTATTAAATCATCATCTGTCATGCAGATGATTCACTGAACTTTGGTATCCAGACACTAGAGGAGATCAGACTGAGGAAAGCACTCATGGCCAGTCTAAAGAAATCTGGTCAATTAACCCTCAGCACTATTTCTTTTGGGTAATCTGTTAAGACATCTGAAGGATAATTTTAATATTCACTTTTCATTTGTTTGCAGGGCAGTCCACCATGCAAAGCCCAGCCCAAAACAAAGGAACTGCTACTGAAAAGGAAAACATTCAATCTCTCTCACGTCTGGAAGTTAACAATTCCAGCATCGGTAAGCTGTCCATAAGGTTGAGCTTTGGTTTTTGCAGTATTGAACCATTTAATAAGTTTAAAACCCTTTTAAAATCTGTTGCAGATTCATCTGTTAATGAAATTGGAAGAAGAAAAATTACAGACAGACTTGGGGAAAGAATTTTGAAAAGAGGTAAGGTTATGAAAACCGTTTGCGTCACATTGTGGTATACATTTATGTATCTGTGGTCCCTTTTTACAAAAACTGACAGATGATATTTAATTTAAGATGCTTCTGTGGAGGAAGACCTACCATTGAAACGACGCCTTGCTGAACGTCTCGGTGGAATTGTTGAATCTTCCACAGACGTGCTACCACAGAAAGGTGAGAGATTAGTTTATTGTGCCAGCTGTGGTTGTGTAGGTATTTTGTATCTATTCCATAATTTGTTACTAACTATTTTCAGCTCAGAAACCAGTGCGTGAAAGACTTGGATTGACTGCCGCGCCACCTAGCACTGACAGCGAGCCAAAATCATCTGGAGATATCCATATAAAAACTCTGGAGGAGATTAGGCAAGAGAAGGCAGCCAGAAACCTCAACATGAGTGAAGTTGTGCCTGTTGTGAAAGAAATGCCGGCAAAGAAGCTGAGCACATCCAAGAAAAGTGTCAGACCCGTTGGCGGACTTCAGGTTAAGACCTTTTCTGAAATCCTGCACGAAAAGAAAAAAATTCAGGAGAAAAAAGCCCAGGAAGTGAATACAACAGCCAAAAGCCCAGAGAGGAACGAAGGACCTTCCACTGCCGGAGCTGCAGTCAAGGCTCCTGTGACAGCTGGGGAGGTACGTGTAAAAATGCTGGAGGAGATGCGCAGGGAAAAGACAGCCCGGATGCAGGCACAGCTTCATGAGCCCACAGACGATAAAACCCAAACCTCAACTGAAGCAGAGGCAAGTGGACCTCCAAAGAGGCGCATTCTACGCATTAATAAAAGCTCACGTAAGTCAGACACATTCATGTTTTTCTAGTTTGAAATGGTTTAAAAATGGCCACATTTGCCCAAAGAAGTGTGTTCACATAGCTGTCAATTCTTTCCAGCAACTGCATACACTGTGGATCAGACAAAACCAGATGCGCCTGATAAGAAACTAGAACCTGCTGCAGAAGTAAGACACAAGAAAACAGTCCTAAGAGAATATTATTGTTTCTAGATTAATTATTGTTTGCTCTGTTTTACTCGCAGACAAATGGAAAAGGCAAACCCTCCAGTGAGACTGTTAAAGTGAAAACGTTTGAGGAGATCATGCGAGAGAAGAGACTCCGCAAGCTACAAGAGGAGCAAGTCACCTCCACCACCCAGAAGGATGCAGGACTGTCTGCACCTGCTGCCTCACTGCCAGCCTCTGAACCCTCTGGCCAGCCCCAAACCACAGTGAGACAGCGGATCGCCCTCAAGCACAAGAGCTCTCCACTCCCTGCTGCTGTAGTGCCCCAGAAAAGCTCCCCCGAGCTCTCTGGAGACAGGTCTCCATCGAACACACCAAAGCCATCAACCTCTCCTGTGATCGCTATCCAGCTGGCTGAGGGAAATATTCAAACAGAGACCAAGGGTATGAATTTAACATGAATTGGTGGTGATATTCAATCTCTCTTTAACTGATTATTTAACTCAATTTTTACATACAGTATTAACAAAAATATAATAATGACAAAATGAAAATAATTATCAAATGCCAGTAATGTTTACAGTAGTACTAATTAGGCATGGGCCGATTACCGGTTTCAAGGTATAACGCGATTTGAAAATTTCACGGATTACGCTAATATTTTCCGTTATACCGTTCCTGCCGTATGCGCTGTTTTTCATGTCTCCTCAAAGACTGAAAGTGTAGGAATCTTTCAGGTTGAGTGCAGTGTAGAGAGTAACACAACCCTCCTCCTTCTGTTGGTGCGAGCGAGCGGTCAGTCACGTGTGTGTAGGATGGCCGAACTTAAGGAGCTTCCCCTGGAACTTACGCGATCGGCAACCGGCCATTTTTTGTCTTATTGCAAGCAACTCATCTCTGTTCTGGACTTGCACAAACTGCGTTGCAATGCAATCGTTTTCCAAAATGTAATTTATGTGAAAATATGAAGTCTGTAAACGCCCGTTAACACAGGCCAGAGATGAATCTGAGTGAATCTGCGTCTCATTCAGAGCTTCTGCTGTTTGCTTCGTTCAGGCATGTAGTATAATTTCACAAAGCTAGTCAGTACATTCTGTTTTTGCTTCAAATTGGGTTATTATTAAATCAAATTATGTGTATGAAATTATATAACTAAATGATATGAAATGATATAAATTAAATGTATATGAATTATATAACTAAAATTAAATAACTGTACAGATTTACAGATTTAGGTTAAATAAAGATGTCAGTCTTTATTTTTCTTCTTTTTAGGAAACAAATCAAAGAAAAATAAACAAATTCTACTGTTCCTAATATTCTATATATTGCTCAAAAACAAAATATATTGTGTTCAACGGAAATGTTTATTTATTTATATTTTTTACCCAGTCATTTAAAAATAACACATTTTAGAGCTGTAACGACAATACTGTGATACCGTGAAACCGTGATATTTTTGCTTAAGGTTATCATACCGTCAAAATCTCATTCCGGCCCATGCCTAGTACTAATAAAATATAATCTGAAATTTATGTATGTATAAACTAAAATGAACTATCTTCCAAATGTCCTACTCAGTTTGCTGTTTTTCTCTGCATTTCAGTGAAGCCCAAGGTGAATGTAAAGCCGTCAGTAGTGAGGCCAGCAGCCCAGCCTACCCAAAAGAGGAAAGCTGCAAAAATTTGTTCTGCTGTTGCTGAAGTGAAACCTCTTAACACTGCCTGTCAAACACCTTCCTCGCTGGTTATTCCCAACAAGCGCCTTAAGGTGAGAGTTCATTTAATTATTTTTAAAATAAATGTTTTTTTGTTTTTTTTTAGGCAAGTCTGGTGTGTCACTGTGTTAGAAAACAAATAGAATACAGTTTGATTATTATTATTATTTTTTAATACTCTTTCAGGTGGCGTCACCAGCCTCTCAAGATGTTCAGTCCGACACTCAGCGGGTGCCTTCCAACAAAAAGGATATTCAAATGGTGCCTATGAGCTGCGTTGAACCAGCCAGTACTACATCACCTGAAATTGTTGCGGTCCCCCAAAGGTATGGGAAATCTTCTTAAGTATTTCAGACATAATACTTATATACACACACACACACACACACACACAATTATTTTTTGAGATTTTTATTTTATATCTTCTGTTATGTTCCTTTGTAGCCCTGTGATCAAAACACCCAGCATGCAGCGCTCTCGGCGGTCCAGCACCACTTCTGGTCGTACTCCTGCTGTTACCAGTTCAACAGTGGATGACTTTGAAGAACTGTTAGGTGAATTTACTGATGACCGGCTTGAGGATGACTTGGAATTGGATTCGGGCAAGGGAGAGGACGACCTTCTTTTAGAACTCTCAGAGATGATTGACAGTTAGACATGAGTGACGTCACCCTTTACTTACAAAAACACTGCCACTATGAATTTGAAAGGACTGTGACATCATTTAACCCACAGCATTTTAAATTGAGGCGTATATTTTCAAACTCTTAATAGATCTGTTTTAATGTTCCTGTTTACATTTTTTTTTTTTTTCATGTCAATGTAAATATGATTTCTTTCTCAAATAGTGCTTGAGAAACACCAGTTGTGGTGTCCAGGTTTTGTCCTCTTGTTTTATTTTAGTTGACTTAAAGCTGTCAAAAAAGGGAAAAATCTTATTTAGCTGTTGCAGGTATTAACAAGCCATTATAAGACAGCCTCGGGTATAATGATTGTGTTGGAAGTTGTGTTATATCACTATCACTCATTATGTATTACAGAGACAGGAAGTTTTCAGTTGTGTACTGTGTATGCTGAAAAATGGCTTTTTATTAGAGAGGCACATCAAGGCCACACCTTTCTTAGTCTTCATTTTGAGTCACGTGTATTTATGATCCATTAAATGTTCTTTTGCCGTCATTATCAACATTGTTTTAATAGGTCATTTCGCTCACCTTTGATTTAGTATAGACAAAATATTTTATGGTATTATGGTTTAACGGTCTGGCAGATAGCTGAAGGGCATGGTTTTCCTTTTTCATTTCTGCATAATTTCTGTCACATATTTTATGCTAAAAGAAATTTCCTTGGGAACCATCTACACCTTTTCAGCTTGAGAAATTAATATCAAATAATTTTAGCAGGGAAGTTCCTTCTCAGACTTCTGAATGAAACCCTTAAATATGAAGCAGTGCTCTCAGGGACAATACTTCAGCTTTGCTTACCTGTATATTTTGTGTTTTCTTTGGAAATGTCCTGCCCACCCGTGTCTTCTCATCTTTGTTTTTATTGACCTTAACTAAGTGACCTCATGCATTGAGGGCATGTAATGTGAAATTGTTTGTGCTGCAGCGCTGCCTGCACTTGTTGCACCTCTTCAAAATCTTTGTAAATAAAATGTCTTTATGAGAAAATATTAGTTTCAGTTTTTAACATGGTTTACCAAGCTTTGCTATGCATTGTACTTTTTAATATTTCATTAAGTGTTTCAGGCCACATAATATATTTTACTGTTTTATTTTGTGTTTAAATATATTAACTATTTTTATCAATATGAGAACAGTACAAAAAGCCTTTGTATGCTTCACAATACTCACTTAAAGACTTCTGAGGAACGGAAATTCAGAAATGCAAAAGTATAGTAATTGTCTGTTAAATAGCTTCTGATAAATACTTTATTTTACCTTGGTTTTGATACTTTGCCGTTGGTTTGTCATTGGAAGCCTCAGAATGTGTATTATGTATTTCTTCGATTCTGAGAAAAAGAGAATGCTATTAAACCCCAAGCCAGCAGGTGGCGGTAAATATGTAACACTTGCATTACTATGACATCCTGACCGAAAAAAACAGGAAAAAGATAACGGCGTATTATCGCGACTGAAAACTGCAACACCAACGCTCGTCCTCTGCTGCTGTCATTCTTCCACACAAATAGACAACCATAAACCGAGGAATAAGGCTTTTATAAGCCTTGGAATTCTCCTCAAGTTCTGATTCAATAGCTGGGATGCATAATTTCCCTCTAAATTTTAGCTTGTTTAATGGCAGGTATTGGAAATTTCACAGTAAAAAGGAAGATATATTTATTAGACATAGAAGTGAATTAAGCAACCGGCGAAGATTATTTACGCGGTCGTAAGAATCTGCAAGGGAGGCTTATTTTTATTTATTTTATTTTTTTTACATTTGAAGGTAATAGAGAGCCGTTTGTTCTCGAAATTGAGAGATTTTTAAAGGGGCTTCTGTAGGAGACATCGAGGTTAGGGGTTATTCGGTTATAACCCAATATTGGCTAGTTGTTTATTATTTATACTTTTCTGTTTGTGCCGTTTATTCTCCAAACTAAAGTGCTAAACATTGTTTTGGTTTGCTGTAACGGCAGAATAACTGGCCGATGGTTGTTTATCAAAGAGACTGACATCTAGTGCCGGTAAAGAGTCATTATAGTTCTGTCAATATATACATAATAAAGTTGAATAAACCATGAAGCTCCTGGAAAACTCAAGTTTTGAGGCCATAAATAGTCTGCTCACAATTGAAACGGGAGACTGTAAGATAATTGGACGGTAAGTGCTCAATGCTTGTTTTCATAAGTTAAAATGAAGACAGCATCCTTTGAAAAACACATTTTCATATCTGAACACTATCAGATCCCATAAAGAGTAAAGAACATGTCATTCACACTGTTCTGGTGTTATTTGCAGTTTTTTTCCTCAATGTGACTACTGGCACTGTTGTGATGTTTCTCTAGTATTGAGAGCTACTCCTGTAAGATGGCAGGTGATGACAAGCAAATGTTTAAGCAGTTTTGTCAGGAAGGGCAGCCGCACGTGCTGGAGGCTCTGTCTCCTCCGCAGAGCTCAGGAATCAGCCCCAACAAGTAAGTCAAAGACTTTTCTTGAGGTACTGATAAGCATTTCACTGTCATCAACCCCCTCACATAAACACAGTACAAATATCTTCCAGCAGGTCATTGCACATTCACTGAAATATGTTTAATTTTCAGACTGAGTCAGAGTTTGGATGATGGGGAGGGTCCGCTCTCTGACAAGTGCAGCAGAAAGACGCTCTTTTACCTGATCGCCACTCTCAATGAATCCTTCCGGCCGGATTACGACTTCAGTCGCACCAAAGGCCACGATTTCAGCAAGGAGCCCAGTGTTAATTGGGTAATTTTTACATAAAATGGTTACAATTTTTTAAACAACATATGCACTAATTTAACACAGTGTTAACTAGAAATTGACAGTAAAAATGTAAATAAATTATGCTTATTCTTATTATTAATAATAAGAATATCTGGGACCCTACAGAGGATAAGTGGTTTGGATGTGTTATTGCAATTATAATATTTATAAATAATACATTTATTTAATATTCCAATATAAATCTATTCGAACAGTTCATATTCTTCTTCTTAATAATAATAATAATAATACATGTGAACCTACAGAGGATAAGTGTTTTGGAGAGTGGATAGAAGAATAAATAATGATAATTGTGTTTGTGAAAATGTGGAGGGACATTATAAAGCTATTTAAAACTGTTATAAAACCAAGGTTTATTAAATGGTTCATGATTTCCACAGGTGTTTAATGCAGTGAACAGCAGTTTGTCTGCTGCTGTTGGTGAGGCCTACAGTCACCTACAGCCTCAGTTATGGGAGGCCCTAGACAAGGAGATCAGTCTTGCTGAATGTGACATATACAGGTAGATATTCTTCTTTCAAACCCATGTTCAGTCAGGTTTGCCTAGAATTTGCTGAATGCGTTTGATTTTGAATAGTGTTTGTTTGAATAATACAGCTGCACTAAATTTATTAAGCATGCTTTTAAAAAGTTCTGATTGCATTCTGTGACAGCTACAATCCAGACCTGGATTCAGACCCTTATGGGGAAGAAGGCAACCTGTGGTCCTTCAACTACTTCTTTTATAACAAAAGACTGAAGAGGATTGTGTTCTTTACATGCCGTTCTGTCAGGTGAGGATCTGTATGTCAGGGAGAAAGCAATTCAACATCAACATATAAAAAAGAAAAAACATAAGAAATCTTTTTAATGATAGAGATAATGACTTTATTATAGATTGCGTGTTATGTTATGTTTGGGTGGAAGAATACTTTTATTCAGCAAGGATGCATTAAATTGATCAAAAGTGACAGTAAAGATGTTTATAATGTACAAAAGATGTCTGTTTCAAGTAAATGCTGTTCTTTTGAACTTTCTCTTTATCAAAGAATCCTGAAAAAAACATATCATGGGTTCCATGAAAATACTGAGGAGCATTAATAATAAGAAGAAATGTTTCTTCGGCACCAAATCATCATATTAGGATGATTTTGAAGGATCATAATATTTTTACACTGTTATTTTATATTTTTGTGATATTTCATAGTATTATTTTTTTACTGTATTTTTGATCAAATAAATCCTGCCTAATTGAACATAACAGACTTCTTTAATGAGTGGTAGTCTATATATACAATATATTTTACACTATTATTATTAATATTATTATTATTATGAAATATCTTATAAAAAATCAGCAGGTCCAACTTGGAAAAAAAAGAAAAAAATTCAAGTGAGCTCTGACTTTTTGTATTTGTGGTCCTTTAGTCTTTTCATGGCTCCACGAGACTCTGGCATCGGCACTGAACTGGATCTGGAGTTGGATGAGGGCAGCTATGAGGAAGAGGAAGAGGGCAACATGGATGAAGAGAGGTGAGGAACTATGACTGCACCGTTATTAATTGTTAACACTTCTCCAGGAAGTACTGCATTGCTGCATTGCTTTATCGTCATTCAGATGTGACAGAAAAATGACTGCAAATAAATCATGTGGTTCCAGTGTATTTGCTAGTGGAGGGCCAACAGTCAGCCAGAAGTATCATTGCAGTGTAACTGCTTACAATTACTCTGATATTACTAGCCTGACAAGCAGTGGCTGGTGTCATTGAAGTCAGTGATGGATTGATAGCTCTTTCCACAGGTATGGTGCACTGTGTGCCTGATGAAGCCCTCGTCCCTGTCATCTGAAGCCAGCATCTCTTGCCTGCGTTTTAATGCCTGTTATCCTTTTCTGTTTCTTGTGTGTTCATTTTATATACTGTTGGTCATTTCTTAGAAATGGAGAGGTGTTGTAATCCAGAGATGTTCAAGTGCTATTCATTGCACTTTAACATTTTCCTTTACTTTTCTGCGTACTTTCCATTGCATTATTTTAATTTTCCTCTGTGGTAATGTGTTGTGATATTTTTATGGTCATATTCTTATCTATATATTTTATTTTTTCATTTCCAAAGAGGTTATTTTTCGTTGTATCCGAGTGCAAGTTACCCAAACCTCATTTATGAATTCATGTTCATTATTTCCACTCGTTTTTATGGCTCCATGAACTTCACAGCAGTATTTCCACTAGGTGGCATCCTTCAACATCTTTGTCACCTGACCTTTTTGAGATGTCATAGTTAACATTTAAATTTAAGTTTCCATATTTGTTAGGCCTACACATGCTCATAACTCATATTTCTGTTATTATATCAGCATCACATTTTCCCAATTTTTTTTCTCTAATGATTATAATAGAAGTTAATAGATGAGTGTAATTTTGTTTTGTAGGACTTAATACATTTTCCTGCAACTTTCTTGCCTCAGGAAAAATGATATTTAAATAGATATCAGCGTAAACGTCACCTGGTAAATTTATTGGTGTCTTGACCTACAAGTCAACTTCCCTTTTTAGTTGCGCCCCCAATGCTAATAAAAATGTGAAAGGAAAACCACGATGGGTCTGTAAAGTTTAGTTTTTCTAAAGCTTTTATTTGTTGTTACTGTTTCTAATTTGGATTTTGTAACATTTGTGAGGCGTACTTCAGCTTTCTTCCATGAAGACCTGTTTGTGGTGACTTGTTTTCATTGTCTGACAACACATTTGACTAAAATTACTCTTTATATTCTTTGCTGATGTGTTTTTAGCTATAGATCTAACATGGTTCTGTGGAAGGATATTGATATCCATAAACTTTGATTGGGTGTCAGTGGCTGTTACTGAACTTTATTGTCCCATTTGACATCGTATAGCTTGATATTGAAAGAATTTGATCAGATTGAGTGCTGTTGCTTAGTCTTTCTACTATTCAGCAAGGTACACTTACTCATGATCTTACTCATGATGACCGCTATAGGTCATATTGTCCACTGTTATGTGTTGGAGGGCCTCTTGAAGATCTGGCCATATGTGAAGTCGCAATCTTACTTCATTTCTTTTCTGTTTTAGATTTGATTCTGACCTATCTATGTTTGTAATTTCGAGCACTTTTATGTATTACAGAGTTGTGCCAGTATAAGAAAAGGATATAAGCAGAGAAATGTAAGATCACTTTTGGTGTTAATTTCATAGATTATTTCTACAAATGTTTTTGGAGTAATAGTCCTACGAAAACAAGGATGAGCACCATTGGATGCAGATTTATGCATTAATGATACATTAACATTTCCTTCTTGGCAGCTTAACATATTTTTATGAATATCCTTTTAAAGAGCATATTTGTTATTTTCAAAATGCTGTGGCAAATAAATATCTACTGATTTAATGTGCACTGATTGTGATTTTTACTTCAGAAAAACCTTGCTGGGATTAATACGTACTGCTGTTGTGAGATTTTTGTGCTGAATGCGAATATTTTAATATTATTAAGCAGGTCACATCTGATAATGAATCATTAATAAGCAACAGAGTCTTGATTTTTCATTTTAATTGTATTGGCAACAACAAAATACTTGTTTGTAGGCACATCACCCCTTGAAACAACAACAAATGTAGTGTCCACTTCTCACTAGTAACAAAAAGATATCTACAAAAGGACAAGTACTTTAACGAACAAAGCATTGCATGCAGGCATCACAAACGATAACGTATGTAAAGCCTTTGTTTCACTCAACAGGCACACCTCTAAACCATTATATGGACGTTTCCTGTAGCGCATGATGTGCCCCACATCCCTTCAGGGGTAAACCTGCTCTGCAGCACAAATACATAGTTTAACAGACGGAAAGACATTTACAAAAGAGAATCGCAGAAAACACAGAATCCTTTTGAATTCTTAACATGAAAAGGAAATATGAGCACTTGTGCTGACCCGCTGCAGATACACACGCTTGGACTGGTGGGGGGGGGGAACTCAAATCTTTGGTACTTTAACAAGTCCAACAACAACATTGGCTGTTTTACTGGAAAAAAGGCACTTTAAATAGTCAAATCTGTATTTTCCACTGCAAAAATATGTAAACAGTACATAAAGGCACGAAGTGTGCATCAAGTATACCAGGAATTAAGTTAAAGGTTCTTTCATTTACACAACATGTGTGTACAATGGGAAATCCATGCACTGATTAGACAATACTGATGTTAAAATTGTGTGCAGCAGCCTCATGATATTCTTTCAGGACCGAAGCTGTGCCGTGAGCAAACGTCTGCTAGAAAAGCAGCATTTTTTGCCCTCCGAGTGTCATTTTCTTGGAGAGATAACCACAAATGGATATTTTAAGAGGTAAGAAACACAGTTACTTCTGCTTGTAAAGACTACACGGTCAGTCTCTTGCCGGTCCTGAACGCCTCACTGGGTAAAAAAACAGCACTGCTATTAGCCTGCTATAGTTTCTGGAATCTCTTCCATTTGATGCCCTTGAACTCTGCATACCTTATGAGACAATCTGTCTTTCTCCATAGAATCCAATCCCCTGATTGTGGGTAAACAGAATGAAGAAGGCTCATTAACAATCTCCATTATCATTTGGTTCAAAATCAGGCACCACCTGATCTGTCGAGTGTCTGGTGCTGGAGTGCTGGTTGAGGGATACGTTGTTGTTACAGTGGAGCCATGGGTGGAGGAGTATATCTCCAGCCTCGAGCCTCTCCGAGGGAGATTTCCTCAGCATGCAACACACCAGCGACTTAGCCCTGGGTGAAAGAGTCTCTGGGATGGTGAACGCACCCCTGCGAATTTTGCTGAACAGTGCTGTGGGTTCCACGTCCTGAAATGGATAACGTCCTACTAGCATGGTGTAGAAAACAACACCAAGGCTCCATACGTCGGCAGCCTTCCCTGAGTACGAGTGCCGTGAGTTTAAGATCTCCGGGCCGACATAGGCCGGGCAGCCATGTTTGTCCGTCAGCGAATCGTCATTCCCGTTAAGAAGACAGGAGTCCTCCAGGTTTTGCAAGACCAGCTTTGTTCTGAGGAAACAAAAGAACATCTATCAGCCACCTGATAGCTAGGTTCTACGTTTATGAATGGAACATATTTGCTAGATGAGCAAGATAAGGTAACACTTATGCAATTCATACAGGCTGTAATTAGTGTAAATATAACATTGTATGCACTTCCAAATTATTTTATTTTTTTTTAAGGAATGATCTACATAACACTTGAATATTTTTATTAGAATATTATATTTTAATATAGTTATATATTGTAACTACATTTTATATTAATCTATAATTATTTTACACATTATATAGTAGTTAATAGTTAATATAAAAAAAATTTATTTATTAACATCTGTATATTTCTCAATACTATATATTTAAATTTAACAGCAACTATAAAAAATAATTAAAAAATATATATATTTTTTAATAATCTTACAACAATATAATGTACAGTGTAAAAATGGATTTTAATTTTGAGGCTTAAATTATTAGTGCTTTTAAAAATAAACATCATGCATTAGATGACAACAAAGGTAATCGAAATTTTAAAAATAGGGGAAATTAGCATGCACAATTAATTTATTAATAAAAAAAACATCAACTTACATTTGCCGATAACTAAAAATCAAGTGCAGATTTGACTTGACTAACTAGTAATTAAAGAATAAAATTGAGTTACTGACCTCTGTGGATCGGTAAACACAAACTTGCGCAGTTTAAGGTCTCTTAAAATGACACCATTCTCGTGACAGTGCGCAACCGCAGCTGCCATCTGGCCGAACAGGCGCACTGCTTCATCCTCCTGCAGCCTCTTGCAGGTGCGCACGTACGAGTGCATGTCTCCATAGTTACGCTCAAAGAATATGTACAAGTTGTTCTCCCCGAGCACCACCTCTGAAATCTTGCAGATGTTACTGTGTGGAAGCAGACGCGTGTAGGGTGCTATGAACTCGTGATACTTCTTAATGGAAAACACCTGGTGGGAACATACCAAAACAAGATGATTAATGATCCTAAAGTTCCATAACTTTTATTAATAGAAGATATTTCAAATCCACTATTATGAAGCATCTATGCTCACCTTGCATGTGTACTCCTGTTCAGTGACCTGATGAACCGCTCTGAACGTCTGAGCTCCTTCTGTGGCTTCCAGCAGGATGTAGGGTCCGATACGCGAGACGTGGTGCTTCTCTGACCCCGGCTGCTCAAGGCTCTGGGACAGGGGGCGAAGACAGGGCGTGAGACCCGGGGAAGGAGGCTGGCTGAGCCTGCGGCGCTTGCATTTGAAGGTATCGGTGTTGTGAGAGTCCTCAAAGTCTACTCGCTTCAGTCGCAGTGGAGGTGTAGGAGTTGACAGGTCCATACTCATCTGTGACAAAAACAAGTCAGTGTAAGTTCATGGCCTTGTGACAGCATGACTTAACATACCATAAAGGCTGATTGGATGAAGAATGCACAGTCTATGCACAAAGGTAACAGGGAAAATTGATCAAATGAGTGCATATGATTATTGCCACACACGTAAACACTCAGTAACCGTGTGATAATCTCTCACACACTAACTAAACCAGAATGGGAGGTTCATTCATATTGTGTAATAAAAGGAGGTCATTTAAAACTGTTGAATGGCTATGTGATGAGCAGTGTTGCTAGATCCTACTGACTCAAGGTCCTCTCGAAATGCTGCTCGGCGCCTGTGAGTCATAGTGTTTAAGTTATTACACATTCAAGCGTACGTCATAGAATGACGTAGCCTAGTTTCTTCCACTTCACCGTTTTGAAACTAACTTTTTTTTCCTAATAAAAATATTAGTATTAATATTTTTCGTCACTGTTAAGAAGACATTTGCGTGTGTGAGGTTTCGGAACTTGACGCAGGGCTCGTCGGACTCGAACCTAAATCCCCAGAATGAGCGGTTTCCAGCATATGCGTAAACCGCTACGTCAACGTTCATAGTTAAATAAACAATTTAAGTAATATGCTCAAAATGCTCAATAGATGGATGTGAAACTGACAAAGTTCAAACAACAACAGGCGCTGCATCACTTTCCATGTAAAGTTTAACCACTAAAGTGTTTCTCAATAATCGTTTAAATGGGAAAGTTGGTCAATAATTGAACTAATCTTAAGGACTCTTGGTTGGAGATACTAAATGGTGATTTCTAGAGGTTAGTGTAACGCTTAAAGGTTTACAGGACTTACCTCGCTGCTTTAGACAAAGGACCCGCTCCTCTCCAAAACAGAACAATGAACTAAGTTGTGTCTACTTGTCAGAGAACATTTCCACCGGGGAAAAACACTAAATATTATGAAATGAACACTGGGAAATTGTCAGTCGTAGTTAAGTCTCGGCATAAGAGAGAAAATGTCGTCTCCAATGAATGCAGAATAAATATGAGTCAGTTTGAAAGGACGCGCGTGCCTTTTATACAGTAGCTGATTTGAAAAGTATCTCCGACTTCAATGTGTTTTGCATATATTATTGCACATTTAGCCTCTTTTCGTGTGTAATCTGTCTTTTTCTTTGTCCAGTAGATTGAGCAGATTGGTACTTGTGAATCTGGCGGCAACACCAAGAGATCTCCAGTTGTTGGCACGAATGTCTTTGTTCCTTAGTCCCGCTGAATGAACGAGTCCTGCATGGACAGCATTTCCTTGGAACTTGATTTTCACTGTTGGTAAAATGTCCTTTAGTGGTCGAATTAAGTCCGATCGTTCGCGTTGAGTATCGGACGAATAAAACTTGATAAGATGCTGTTAAACATACTTAACTGAAAGTTTTGCCATACGAAAAACAAGGAAATGTCCGAGGAAAGTTTAACTTATAGAGGTCCGAATTGGTGACAGCACAGAAATGAAAAAGTAGTCCTTTAGTTGGTCTTTTGTTGCTGCCGCAATAAAGGTCCCTTTGGTAATGAGATAACAAATCAGACGTGGCCCCTCAGCCTGGCCGTCCGACTGTAAAGTCTCACTTTGGCTGGGCACGTCTAATATGCTCGGTGTGTTACACCAGCCTGACTCGATGATGCTGTTCTTAGAAAGATTGCAACACCTTGGCTCCGCCCCTCGGGTCTGACGACATCTAGTACAGAGCTTCGCAATAGTACGCACTACTGTTGAAGTTTGCAAGGAGTGGATTGCAAACACAAAGCGTGGCGTTTAATGGAAATGTTAATCCAGTTTTACACAGTAAACACCGCTGAATTGACCACAGTACTTTGACAGTTTCCAAAGCAGCGAATATTTAGTGCACAATGTAGTTCGCTTTCAACATAGCATACTATTCTTGTTATATTTAACGGCGAGGGAAAATAACGCAGGAAAGAAAGCGATGTGATAGATCGTGTAAATGTACATGAAAGCGTGCGAAAACCGTTCTATATGTGTTGCTATATATAGGTTAGGTTTGTTCTTTTTGCCGTTGTGAACATTAATGCCCCACCCCTGTGTATGACTCAATACCAATGTTGGTGTTGCGCATCAAGTGTTTGTCAGGGTGACATGCAGGTAGCTGACAGATACAGAACAAAATACAAACCCACAGAAAAAAAATATATATGTATCGTTTCTCCAAAATTGAAATAATATTAAAAGTAGAGCTTGTTTTTCAGAATACGAACCCATAGAAAAGAAATAGGCCTATGTATCGTTTCTCCTAAATATAGTCATATTAAATGGAGAGCTTGTTTCTCATTCCTCAGGTATCCTCTCAACAATGCCTCAAACTGTGTTCAGATTTGCAGAGATGCCAAAAGTCAGACATTTCAATATGAATTCAAACATTTTTCATCAAATTCTACCATATTTTATGGTATATAAGTTTTACCACTAACTGTTGGTCAACAATTAGGCCTATTTTTAGTCAAGCTTTTAAATAATTGAAATATAACTTCAGTGAAACTCATTTAAACCTCATTGAGGTAAATTTCCTTGTTCAGTGAGCTAATTATATTCTATTACAAATCTTAACCTAATTCCATTTTAAGTTTTGCATCTGCATTTTGTGTTATTTGATTTCAGTCTGTATTATTGCTGGTGTTCTGGTTAGTACACTGCATGTTTATCTCACAGATGACCTACAGTAAGCAGGTTGCAGTGACAAACCCTGTAACCTGAGGCAGGGTGCACCAGGCAGTCAGCAGGATGCCTCCACAACGCTCATGGTTTCAAGTTGAGTCAGAGGTTTCATACATGTGTGTGGGTGGAAAGAGGTTTCCTGGGCTGTTCCACCATCAGAGTTCTGAGTGGGAGACCAACAACTCCTTAAAATGGAAATGTTTCTGCTGCACGGTGTGTTTTATCGTTTAATCTTACACCTCGAGACACCAGACGCAAATGTTCAAAATGCGCTAAATAGATGGATGGATATTCAGGGGATTTCTTTTAATTTAATCCTTTGGTTTAAAGTCATGACATTTTAATATATCACCATCGGAAAGTTAAAAGTGTAGCACAGTTTCTCTGCGTGTTGACAGAGAGGGAATTGTTAGGATGAATATGACTCTATTTCCAAGAAATCTCCTTCCTGTCTGTGTCTACACAGATGTCACCAATTCTGGATTGAGATATATTGTCACCATGGGAACAAGCAATGTCCTCACAAAGGCTTTGTCTCATCTTGATGGACACTAATGGTGGTTTACCGCCATGGAAGCGCTGGTACAAAGTGATCAGGAAGTCATGAATATCCTCCCTCCAGTTTCCAACAGCTAATGACAGCCTTTGAACAAAAAGGGCACATTTGTTCTCACTTTTGATGAAAGACATGCTGACCTATTTGTATTGGTCCTGCATCAGTTTTTCTAACACGCAGACACAAATACACTCAGCCACAGACACGTTGCTGAATTAGCCTAGTTTATGAAAAGGGGCAGCCTGTATATCAATGTCTAATTGGATTAGCTGTGTGATTGAGTGAGTTATGCTA
Organism: Sinocyclocheilus anshuiensis; assembly: GCF_001515605.1. NCBI lineage: Eukaryota > Metazoa > Chordata > Actinopteri > Cypriniformes > Cyprinidae > Sinocyclocheilus > Sinocyclocheilus anshuiensis. The sequence goes on along the minus strand of NW_015539889.1, from coordinate 3,029,325 downwards.
TAAGCTCACAGATGTCTCTCTAGAGGACGTACTCCACCACTTCCGCAACTAACTGGCTAATCTTGTTAGTAGAAATGCTATTAGCATAACATAAACACTTAAAAGAGACTATTTGAACTTCACTTTGGGGTTAAAATTTTAATTAAAAAAATTAACCCAACGGTTGGGTTAGTCCATATTTGACCCAAAGTTGGGTTGAAACAACCCAGTATTTTTAGAGTGTGTAACTGTCTCTTTATAGGAAGGTAAGAGCAGACACGAAGATCAATTTTATACTGAATAATTTTAACATTTTGATTTCAGTGAAACTAGAAAAAAGATCAACCCTGGCACATTTGAAAAATGCCTGTGGAGACAGTTGTGCAAAATTATATGTTGCTTCTCAAACGCTTCGCAATTTTAAAGTGAAATCTCCAGTAAGTGCTGCTAAAAGCAAGCTGAGTTTTATCCAAAACAGACGAATGTGAATTTGGAAACGTTTATTATGTTGGTTGTTGTATGTATCACAACAGTTTGGAAATTAAATGTTCATTAAGTGGCGCTAAAAGCACATTCAGTGTTATTGAATACAGACAAAGTGAATTTTGCAACATTTTATTACATTGGTTGTTGTACAAATCACGTCAGAAAAAATGTCCTGTGAGTGGCGATAAAAGGTTAATGATTTATCAAGTTTGAAAATAATGTACCACCTATACACTAAACTTTACCCTAAAAATGCTTGATAATGTTAACAAAAGCAAACGTGAGATAAAAGTGCATTTGATGATGCAACAATGCTATTTTAGCCTGCTTATGATTCTTTAAGCTGTTTTATCGCTGTTTTATCGACTTGTTTTTACAGTAGCCTAGTTGAGTGCTCTCTATGACAAGTGTACCAGGTGAGCTACCGAGCAAGCTTACTAAGTCAGAAAAACCATTCATATGCAGCTGGTTATGTAACACAAACTGTATTCGTTTCTTTTAGTTGAAATCATAACATATTTTGCAAGGAACCATGCAAATACAAGTCTTTATTAATTGCTAAATTTGTGTGAAAGAGTTTTTTAAAAGTATGTAGAGACACATTTTGCCAGTGAGCCAAGGCTGAAAAAGATACTATAGTCAAGACTAGCATATGCTGAAATGTAAACATGAAACTCACCCCTGAAGTAATCACTAACAATACACTCTAAAAAATGCTGGGGTGTTTCAACCCAACTTTGGGCCAAATATGGACTAACCCAGCTGTTGGGTTACATTTTTTAATTACATTTTTAACCCAAAAGTTGGGTTAGTCCATATTTGACCCAAAGTTGGGTTGAAACAACCCAGCATTTTTTAGAGTGTAGATACAGACTAAGAGAGTGGTTTTGGGAGAGTATGAGTGGGTGATTCTCATTTTACTTCTCACCAAAACCAAAATACTCTCCCATCAGCAAACCAATTATACTGTACATCACAGAGCAGCAAGTGCTTAGAAGAGTATTGGGCAACTTGGACTAGAACAGGCTCAGAAATCAGCCTACTACTAAAAGGCCATGTCTGAAGATAGCGTCACTCTGTTGCAAGTTCTTTTAATTAAACTATCACGTGCAGTTTAAAGAGTGATAGAAAGACAGCAGTCAGCATGTTATTTCCTTTTTTAAGCCTCACTCTGGATCATCCGCAGTGTTTTTGAAAGATTGTGAAAGTCTGAATTCCTCAGCTGTGAGCGGTCTCTCTGATAAACAAGTTACTCAGAGCTCTTAATGGCACATCAAATGGCTTTGTGCTCCTGTTTTGGGTTTTTCAAATGTCTTAAAGTGCCTTTGTGGGGAAAAAAAACAAACAAACTGCAGTTATAATATCAACTCCAAGGGTGGAGTCATTTGATTCTTTTGCTTTGTGTATTCAGGGATGCTCTTTATTCTGCTTAAGTTTCCACTGCGGTCCTCTGTAAACAGACCTCTACCCTATCTTTCTAGATCACAAATGTAAAGTGGCAAGTCTTTTCATTCCAGCAGTTAAGCATTCTCTGTGTAGTTGGGCCCATCAGCCCTATCTGATTTCAAAGCTTAAATGTGTATTGTGTGTGTGTATTGACTTTACTGACCTCTTAATGGGTCATTAATGGATTCACAAAAGGATGAAAGAGATTATTTTCTAAATATGGCTATAACTTTTTCTTTCTTTTCTTGCTTTTTTAATCAACAGTCATCTCATTGACACAATAAGATAATATAGTTATAACTTACATTTTGGTTGTGTTTGAAATAATTCTTGACAAGGATCTAATTGAAGCATGTAGATTTGTATACACGGAGTGTAATTAGCATAATGAGCTGAATTGTAACATTTTAAGTGAATATATATTATATATATTATATTATATGTTTGTTTATTTTTGTTAGTTATTAATTTATAAAAATAGATATATACATAAGACATTTTTACTGGCATGTCCTCTCAGACTGGAACTGGATTCATTGTGAAACATCAAGACAGTGCTGACTGAAATGAACAATGCTCACAAGTTTATTACTAATGACCTCTTGAATGTTTATATTGCTTGTTCCGTCCAGCCGTCTGTTGACTATAACCACCAGGTCTGGCTGCTCTGGAGGATTTTGTCCTTTTAAGCCTTTGGTCTCTTAATCACTAAGCTATTTTGGCAACAGCTGTTCTGAGACCTGAATAAATTGAATACTTCCGTCTGGGCTGGGCTTTGTGTCTCTCTCTCTCATGTAACACCCCCATTTACCCCCCTTCTCTCTCTCTCTCTCTCTCTCACTCTCGACCACTCTCGACCACTTGCTGCTGAGCATTAAGGATACAGTCCTGGCTTGTAATCTTGGGGCGTCATTGTTTTAAGCGGGCACCAGTGGCGGTATAAATAAATAAATTTGAGGGTGTGCCTGCAGTTTGAGTGATCACGGCACTTCAGCTTGTAACCCAAGCTTGCTGACACAGTGATAGATCAAACTCTTAAGTTTCGGATCTAAAAATAGGTGTACACAGTCTGTAAGGCTGCTGGAAGTAGTGTTGCTGTCGTACCCTCCAGGCTAATGGTAGATTGCATGATGTACACGGATAAACATTTGAATATGCAACATGATTAAAAATATCACTATGGAGACGCATGCACACACCTGTTTATGTTCTCTCTGGATGATTGTAGGATTTCTTCCTTAGCAGAGCACATCAGATCTTTGTTATATCTTGTTTTAAAGAAATCTCTCTTGCCTAAGAAGTAGTGAATTCAAAACTTGCATGAATGATTTTTTTGCGCTGTTAGACTTATAACTCATGCTAAATACAAGTGATAAGCAGTTTCTCTGTATGTATCGCCTGTGCTAAATGTAAAGGGCCCTGTGTTGTTTATTAGGTTTCTGTGACTTTCTTCACTTATGTGTACCAAAGAGAGTTTCTTAGAAAATAGAGCTGGTACCATTTGCACAGTAATCTTGTGAGTGGGTAGAAACTGGTGTTCAGCATGTGGTGGGTGTATGTGTGTGAGGGAAACAACCATAATTTATTTTCAATCAGCCTTGTCTGTTATCTCTTTTCTGTTAGTTAGTTGCACTTTGCAAGTGTCATCCAACTTAAAGGACACTCATTTGAACAAAGACAATAAACAATTTCAATTTCAAAGGACACTAAACACCATAAAAGATTTATGTAACGTTGCATTCATTGTGAATTTCAAATATAGGCCTATAAGTATTATGATTATGAAGCTGTTTTCAGTGGAACTGCTGAACTTGCAAACAGTCTGAGGTTGTGTTATAATTTGCTGAGTCACTGAGGTAGATTGTGGTTTTAAACAGCTGAATTACTGCACTAAACCAATAAACAAGAAGGAACTGAATGCTTGCTATAAGACACTATATGCTTGTTTCACACTTGGCATCTAACTTTAATAAAATTAAGACTGTAACCATGTCTTGAACATTAATTGAAATATTTTATTAAATAATGTATTGTTAAACAATTTGAAATTATTCAATAATTAAATTAATTAAATAACAAAGTACTTTTAATGGATTTAATGGAATAAAAAAGAAAGAAGAACTGTAAAAGAATAAGATTTATTTTGTAAAATAATCAATTCGAACTGTTTGCAAATAATGTTTTTGTTTTAAAATAAGACTACTTTCACTCTTATTTGTATGCCTAATATGTCAAATGCAAAATGGCAAAATGTTTCGTCTTGTCCCATTCGGTTATGAATTACATAAATGATTGCTATATTTTCCATTTAAAGGGGATATCGGATGCCCATTTTCCACAAGTTGGTATGATTCTTTAGTGTCTTCATGAATTGTTTGTAACGTACTTTGGTTAAAATTTCTCAGTGGTCGTGTAAAACAACACCCTATTTACCTTGTCAAAAATAGCTCTGTTCACAGTGACCCGTTTTGGTGCATGTCTCTTTAACCTGTTAGCGTTCCACTGTACTGCTCGTGGCACACTGCGTGTTTTTGAGGGTTAACTTTGTGACATACAACAACTCAAAAAAAAAACAAAAAAACATGCTAAACATGTCAAATATCTTTGGAAAGCTGAGATTCTTGTGATTCGAATGATGCAAATTTTAAGATACAATGAACACAGCAGGTACAATCAGTGTCTTTGTCAGACCGCCAACAAGGCTCCATGCTGTGATCCCATAGTGTTTTCCAGCAAATGGCTCCCAGCTATAGTCATCTGCAGGCATCTGTTTACTAAAAAAATGTAGGCGGAATGTTGTTGTTTTTTCCTTTTTCAGTGTGTTCAAAGTTCTATTACTCAATACCAGTAAGACTTACAGTAATTCTGAGGTTTGTTCTGTTTAGGAACAAACCTCAGAGGGTCACCTTTCAAAAGTGACCAAAGCCATGCATTTACTCCAGATGGGTTAAGAACAGCATAAAGTCATGGCCAATTTTGGCAGTGACATAAAGTTTGCTGCTTCAGTATTTGTAGATTATTTTTCCACGTTTCTATGGTGTACTGAAAAACAATGATAAGCATATAAGTTTTAAAGCAGATGCTCTCACACCAACCTGCTGCCATTCCTGAGCAAGCTCTGCACTGCTGGTGACACGATTCCGAAGCTGACTCCTCAGGAGGAGACGGTCCTGGTATTTGCTGGACAAGGGACGTCCTGAAGACTTCTTCACTGCAGTCGAACCTCTCTCCTTGAAGTTCTTGATGATTCGACTTCTTCACTCCAGTCGAACCTCTCTCCTTGAAGTTCACGATGATTCGGTAAATGGTTCTTTTAGGTGCAATATTCTTTGTAGCAATTTCCTTGCATGTGAGACCATTTTGATGCAAAGCGATGATGGCTGCATGTGTGTATAACCATTGCTAACAAGAACACAATGATTGGATGCGCTTCTTCCCTCCTTTTATAGCAATCAGTCTGCTCTTACAATCTAATTAGTATGATAGT
>NW_015539889.1:3023269-3023889 GCF_001515605.1 Sinocyclocheilus anshuiensis | reverse complement strand
TGCAGTCGAACCTCTCTCCTTGAAGTTCTTGATGATCCGGTATATGTTTTTTTCAGGTGCAATATTCTTTGTAGCAATTTCCTTGCATGTGAGACCATTTTGATGCAAAGCGATGATGGATGCACGTGTTTCTTTGGAGGTAACCATTGCTAACAAGAACACAATGATTGGAAGTGATTACTTTGGGTATGCCTTTTTTAGGCATTTTAGACAAATTTTACAGGAATGCTAAGGGGTTAAATACGGTGGCCGAGAAGTGCTAAACAAATCACTCACCGCTGACTGGACGAGACATCTGTCAATCAACGTATACAGGGAAGAACCAGCCGAAAACAGCAGAGTCGTGGTAGAAAGTTCGGAGATGGTATTAAAGTAGCTCAGTTTAAATGTATTGTATGAATTGCCCTTACTATGGAATAAAAAATACGGGGTGTATATTTATATTTAGTTAAAAGTGGCTATAAATTATCAGCTCCAGTGGTGCAGATGGTTAAGCGCTTGACAATGACTTTTTGACGCGATCGACCTGGGTTCGATCCCACCTTTTGCCAAACTTTTTTTCTCCCTTTTCAAATCCCGTATCACATCGTAAAGGCATTTATTTTCAATAAAAATTAAGG
>NW_015539889.1:3017291-3023248 GCF_001515605.1 Sinocyclocheilus anshuiensis | reverse complement strand
GATTTGTCGTTGTGTTTTCTGACTTGTTATTTTGTTTTCGAATTTGTCATTGTGTTTTCTGACTTGTTATAATGTTTTCTGAATTGTTATTGTGTTTTCTGAATTGTTATTTTGTTTTTTAGACTTGCATTTGCGTTTGTAATTTGTTATTTTGTTTTCAGAATTGTGATTTGTTTAGCACTTCTCGGTCACCGTAGTTAAATGATACTGAACTACTGCTCACCCCACCCTTCTCTTCCATTTTTTGTGTATTCGGTGGTGTGTTACCATCAAAAACCAAACTAATCCACTGCGATCTCAGTGGCTCTGATGTCGGGAGAAAATGAAGTCTCTTATGTTCACTTTTACATCCAACTACAAAACACCTGCATTGCTTACAAGACGTTGACAAAAAAAGTCAAGTAGTTTGCATCACTGGATATTACTGTTGGTTGTCCCCATCAGTGTAAACTGAGGTGTCAGCTTGAACATGTGGCAGTTTGATTGGATGCAAGGATACATTTGTTCACTATGTAATATTACGTATAAGAAATGTGACACAAAAGTACCTAATTGATTAACTTCCCATTCTGCTGAGTAGAAAGTCTCTATTTAGAGGAAATTTAAGCTGGACGATTACTTAATCTTCCAGCAGACGACGCATCGCTTGCCTCAGCAGTTTTCTCAAACTTTCTTAACTCAGCATCGAGTCCTTCCACATTGATGCTGTAGTGATATGTGTGTAAAATAACTGAAACTCTCCAGAGAAACACAGAGGTTTTGAACTTTATTTAGTATATCAGACAGGGGGCGAAACAACTGTGGAAAGTCATAACCGTGCTTGCTGAGTCATTTTAAAAGTGTCACACATTTTCTGTGGTATGACCTATTTTTGTAGGTTTTTGGTAGCTGTACTTTTTTAGACATTTTATGAATATACAATACATTAAAAAATTTTGTTTGAATTAAAAAGCTGATTAATTAATTGAGTTGATTACATTTATATGTGCTGTGAAAATTAATCAAATTAATATAATTCAAGGCATTTAATATAATTCAAGAAAGCAAACATTAAAGAGACATGAAAAAGTGTCTCTCTGCGGTGTAAAGTGGTAATAAAAACAAATAGTCTCAATATATGCTAAATATCATTGAACGTTAGCATATTATGTCTGCACTATTTTGTAATTTTGTATTAGAAATTCGGTCAAAAAGACAAAGGTACAAAACTGTGTACCAAACGACTTTCAGAAAGGAAAGAACTACAATCCCATGAAGTACAGCAAATGACATAATATAATATATATTTTTTTTTTAAATGGAGAAATATAAAACTTTTTAATTAAATATGCTTATTATATATAGAAACAATATATTTTAAATTTATAAATTTACAAAATATGTATATTATGCAAATATATAAGTAGAGTGAGATTTACAGTTTTGCATGATTCTCTGATTGGTGGAGAGAATTATAGGTATTGTAGTTTTTCTCCAGGAATTCCACATTTAAACACAAATATTACTTGTAACATAATTGTAACTCACAGTAGGTCTGTCTATAAGATATTGTTAAAAAATTAATACCCCTATGGATAAAATTAATGGATTTTTTTTTACTGCCAGAACCCGAGTGTTGCAGTCTGTAGTAGTGAATGGGAGAGTAAAGAAAATATGATTTTTATATTAACATTTGCTCCAGCATTAACATGACTTTCTAAAACAGGAACAAATTAAGAGCTTAAATTGTGTACAAGTCAAAGGGGTCATGATTAATTGCGTATATTTTTATCGCATAATTAAAAAAATAATTAATCATACCAATATTAACATGTCAAACTGGCAACATTACATAAGGGTTTCATAGTTATGTAAAGTACAATGAGGGACACCATTAAACCCAGATGTTACAAAAGCCCTGCGATCAAGATGAGCTGTTTCAAAGGCATTCTGAGATCAAGATAATTGGTGTGGTATATGCGGTAAGGTTTTCCTTGAAATCACAAACCCTCTTGCCAGAGGCTTCTCCATGTTTCTGTTTCTTGTAGAAAGCGAGACATGAACTCAACACAGAGTTGAAAAATCTAACAATGTGTTCTCTCTTCCATCATATAGAAGAGCTAGCACATGACTGTTAAGAAACTGCTCCTTTGCAGAGCACAGGGTTATTTGCAGGGTTATTCTCGTTGTCAGACTCTTGGATGAGTCAGCCACAGTTTCTTATACTCTCTCGTACAAGGCATTTAAAAAGTTCATACTTTTCAGTTCAATACATAACAAGTACAGTACCTCAGGATTGTTTTATGAAGCTGCAGGCCTTGTGAAAGAATGATCAGTATCTTTTCATTGTGATTCCAGTGTAATACTTCCAGCTTCATATGGAATCAGTATGATTACTTGTTTTACTGTGGATATAACAGGCTTTCAGCCCTACAAATGCAGTAATTCCTGCAAAACTGGTCTTGTTTTTATCATATTCGGCCACTTTCATAGGCCGTTGCTGTAAGGCTATATTGAGTGAGACACATTGCAAATTCCATCCCACTCCCAGACACGTAAGCAGCTTTTTTGAGTCAGCTCCGTTTCTCTCTGAATCACATGCCTTTCAAAATATATGTGATGAAACCGGACGCCAAATGGAATGAGTCAAACGTTGCTTGACATTAAAGTGTAGAGAGAGAGACAGCAAAACAAGGTAAAGAGAGAAGGAAAGTTAAAAAGTTTATGCTCCCTCAACAGGAGAGGGAAGCAGCCGTTGTTGTCACAGTTACAGTCTTGCTAAACCCCACTGACATCAGGAGCATGAGAGGCTTTCACAAGCAATCCCATCCTCATTAATTGCCATTGTCCCTCAATACTTTCTCTCGCATTTTCCCCCGCCTGTGCTTTTGCTTCCTCGTGTAGCCCTGCAAAAAAACGAAAGTGCAGCCTTTTCCTCATTATGAAATGAATTTGAAATGTTTGAAGTTTATTTTGGAGGATTTAAACATTAACAAATTTACCACAGAACGTTCTTTAGTCAATGCCAGCTGTAGGTTGACTTTTATGTTTTTCTGACTGAACTTTGGATTGAATTCCAGTCTGTGAGACCACAAAGGTTTAGTACAACGTAGCTCATGTGATTTACTCTTCATGCCCTGGTGACCAGCATTAGTGGAGAGAAAGACGCATAGGGAAGGTGTGGCTCAGCAGTTACTGTCATGAAAGCCGGAATTCTTTTGTGGTGACATTACAAAATTAGGGAAATTGTTCTTGCTTAGACAGCAGTCTACATTGGGAGTCCCTAAAAAAATCCTGTTTGTTTCTGTAGAATATAGGTTATTGTATGCAAAAAAAATAAAAATAAAAATCAGCATGTGTGTCTTTTATTTGCATAGTAACTTTGGTTTAAAATGTAGCTTTTGTTCTATTAAAGTGTTTATATACTAGATTTATTGGTAACACTTTACAGTAAGGTCATGTTAGTTTACATTATCAACAAAGAATTAATTAGTTAGTTAAGGTTAGTCAATAAAAACACAACTGTTCATTGTTAGTTTAAGTTAGCTCAGGTCCATCACAAAACGCTAACAGATACAACTTTCGATTTTAATGTTAAGTTCATGTTAAAGGGGTCATATGATGTTGCTAAAGGAACATTATTTTGTGTATTTGATATAATGAAATTTTGCAACTTTAGGGATCTTATCTATTCATGAACAGCTTGTAACACTCCAAAGAGAAAGGAAAACTTGAAATCGCATCATGTGACCCCTTTAACTAATATATTTAACCAATGTTAACAAATGAAACCGGACTGTAAAGTGTTAACGATTTACAGTACAAAAAGAGACAAAAACAATATGGCACTAAAATGTTAATAACAAAATGTTAATAAATTAAGAGTGTTTAAATATTTTGTATGAAAAAACAAATGCTTAAGTGCAGTGTCAACAGGTTTCTATTTGTTTGGTCTAAAAATAAACAGTCTCTTTACCATCATTAAACATGATAACCAGTGATGCTGGGAAATTAGAAGAGAAGTGTAAAAACGAGGAACAGACTTTGCAGCTTTTCCGTTTCTTTCTCACTTTTTTGTGGGTGGTTTGGTTTTTAAATGTAGGGAAACCACGACTTCCGCTGTGTGGATTTAAACATCTGACACTGATGCGCCCTTGAGAGGGATTTTTTTCTGGTTGTTCATATTCTGTTTCTGGACATATTAATTTGTATATGTAGTATTGCAAAAGAAATTCTGTTGTATTGCTGAGCTAATCCACAGCTTTAATCCAAAGTGTCCATTTCTTGTGTTGCTGATGTTGCTTGTGTAGCCTTATTTGGAGATTCCCCTGTGAGCTTGCATTTTATTAGTACAGATATCTGATCTATTAGCCTTTGCTACTGACCATATGGTACAACTGAGCATATATCAGCTGCAGAGGAATGTTTGGGAAGTGACCAGATCTTGTCGATAGGAACCCAGGAGACAGGGCAGGGACAGCAGTCAGGACTCGGGATACAATTATCAGGCTTTCCAGTTCAGACAGACCCATCCTATAGAACAAGGATTTCCTCTAGGGCCACACTTCCACAGGCGTTAGTGGGAAACAGGAATCAAGGACCCAGCTAACAAAAGTATATTCTTAGAATGTTTTGCTAACATTCCCATTAAAGTTATGAAAACCTTGTTTCTGAATGTTTTTTTAAACGTTCAAAGCATTCAGTTTTTTAATGTATTAAGAAAGTTTTTTTTCTTGGTTTATGCAAATGCTAGAGGAACATTCCATTCTATAATTTTGAAAATGTTATGAAAACATTATTTCTGAACGTTTTAAGAAAGTTTTTTCTTGGTTATGCAAATATTCTCCAAAAATTCCCCTGGGAACATTCCTTCTACTCATCCATCTATCCTAAACTCCACTTATGCTCTCTATGGTCGCAAGGATGCTGGAGCCTATCCCACCATCTCAGCCCACAGGCAGGGGAAACACACTGGATGGACGGCCAGTCCATCACAGTGCCCACACACACAGACAGTTCAGTATCGTCAATTTACCATATGCTGCATGTTTTTAAACTGTGGTGGAAATGCACACTGACAGAGGGAGAACCTGCAAACTCCATCTCTGCTCTCCTGGCTCAGCTGGGGCTCAACCTGGGGACCTTCCTGCTGTGAGGTAACAGTGCTAGCCACTGAGCTGCTCTGCTTATAGTTGTGTTGATATTAATTTAAATGCTGAAAATAGATAAAATCTAAGCAATTGAATTCTTAAAGCCACAGGTATGGATTTCAAATTAAAGGGGTCATATGATGTTGCTAAAAAAACATAATTTTGTGTATTTGGTGTAATGAAATGTGTTTATGCGGTTTAAGGTTAAAAAAACACATTATTTTCCACATAATGTACAGTATTGTTTCTCCTCTATGCCCCGCCTTTCTGAAACGCATTGATTTTTACAAAGCTCATCGGTCTGAAAGGCGAGGTGTGCTCTAATTGGTCAGCTATCCAGTGCATTGTGATTGGCTGAATACATCAAACGTGTGACGGAAATGTTACGCCCCTTACCATATTGTGATGCCGTGTCCCGGCATTAAACCCCATTATACATTAAAACCCATTATAAACGAGGCATTTGTTGCATCCAGTGGGGACATAATTATTGATTATAATGATTTATACTGTCTTTTTACAGTATAAACATAAACATAAAAGCGTAAACATAAAACCATGTCTGCATTTGTGATCGGAGAAACGACAAACAACAAGTGCTACTCTACACTGCCCAAAACTCGCGTTTGAATCATCAGTGGCAAATCCTTTAAATATAAAAAAACGTACTTACAGACTGTGAGTCAGAACAGCCGGCATTGTAGTCTACTCTACCAGGATCAGGAAACAGTCCTCCATAAAATGTATATTACATATGTGTATATGTATATATCTCCATAAAAATCTGAATATTTGGGTTGAACTGTTCTGGAACAGTGTTGTAAATAC
>NW_015539889.1:2994333-3017222 GCF_001515605.1 Sinocyclocheilus anshuiensis | reverse complement strand
CTTTGGTTTTGAGACTTTAGTCTTTGCAACTTCAGGGATCTTATCTATTCACGAACAGCTTGTAACTCTCCAAAGAGAAAGGAAAACTTGAAATCACATCATATGACCCCTTTAACAGAATTATTAAGTACTAAAAACTGTGAAGACACATTTTTCCAAAGTGTTTGCATTTTTCCAGAATATAAATGTTTCTAAGTGCATTAAACATTTGAATTACAAAAATAATAGATAAGACTTTACTTTAAAATTGACATTTTACTGTAGTAGTTCACTGAACTGTTTAAAAGTTAATGGGAATGTTTCCCAATGGGAACATATTTTTGTTGGGATGAAGCTGGGATGAAGTCAGTGTATGTACAACATGCAGTCATTGTTTATTCCTTATGCATGTCTTCTGACTTGATGTTCTCTTTAATTCTCTTTAATTATCAAACAAGTAGTAACATTTAAAAAATGTTTGATGAACGTCCAACTAAACCATTCCAAAAAATATGTTCCATGAATGATGTATAAACAACGTTTTTGTGCTAAAATTTTTAAAGACCAGAAAACTTTCAACAAACATTCTATTAACATTACCAGAAGAATGTTTGTTCATAACTTTGAGAGACCTTTGCCAGAATGTTAGCTAATGTTCTGAGAACATTCCCTGTTAGCTGCTAAATGTGACTATAAGGCATGAAAATTCTAAGATATTATAAACATTATAACATCATGATTTTCTGTATAGCTGCTTTGAAACATGTGTACTGTGAAAAGTACTATCCAAAAATAAAAAATAACACTGTGACATTTTGTGCAAACATTCCAAAAACATTCTTCAAATATTAATAACATCATAAAAATTAGAGAAGAGAAAATTATTCTAAGAATGTTTTCTCTTAAAATTATGAGAACATTTAATTAACGTACAATCAACGTCATAAGGATGTTCCAAGAACGTTGTTCTAAGAACATTTTCTCTCAACATTATGAGAATGTAATTAACTATCAGTAACATTATAAGAACATTCAATAAATATTATTCTAAGACCGTTTTATCCTAACATTTACATAACTTTCAAAGAAGGTTAGTGAAAATTATGGGAACGTTCCCAGCTAGTTGGGGAGCTACAGAGTCCTTTAGCTCCTTTAGGCCTGTATACATTCACTCCTCTTTGCTCTTTCTCTCTGTTTTTTTCTGATATATCGGTGCTAAATGTTAAAAGGTTATCTCTAACTCAAACAATTCAACCACAACCACAGCAATATACAATTAAGTGTGACAGGCATGTAGATTCTCTCTTTCCTGGAAAAGCAGAAAATCATGCCTGAGCGCTGCTTTAATCACACCATACACGATGAAAAAAAAAAAAGTGAAGATAACTTTCAGGTTTTGCCCCTACATTTTGCTGGCATCTTAGTCAATGATTGATAAATATTTAGTTGATACCATCATGAAAGGTTGCATGGGGACTTTCCAACTCAGAAAGTTTCAGAAACAAAGTAGTCTTCCTTTTAATTACATTTCATTCTATTAACATTACCAGAAGAATGTTTTTTCATAACTTTGAGAGAACTTTGCCAGAATGTTAGCTAATGTTCTGAGAACATTCATCTATCTCTGATGAAACTCTCTGTAATGCTTCACAGTGGTATTTATAATACTGAAGGTCTTACTTTCCCGTTCTGTCCTTTTCCATCTCTCTTTCTTTCTAATCTTTCTGTTCTCAACTCTCTCTGCAACTTTCTTTCTTGCACTCTCTGTCACTCACTGAATGATTCTGCTTTCCCACTGCAGCTCATCAAAATTGCATGCTTGTGACATCTGAGCGGGTTCATGCTCTCAAAGACATACTTTTTTGCAGTGCAGAGCTCCAGCTGGGAAAAAAACAGAGCATGCCTTGTATGATGCAATCCAAATATCATCATATCAGTTAGATTAAAATGATAGTGACAGAGACTATCAACAAAATATGAAAGGATCTCCATTTCTTTGCCATTAGCAGAGAAAGTTAGTCTCCAAAAAATGTGATGCCTTTAAAAAAAGTTCACTCCCAATTATATTACATTCAAAAATCATTTGTGAAATCTTCATGGAAATACCACACCGTTTTGATGGTGCAAATATGAGTGCTGTGCAGAATCCTGTTTCCAGGATATTGTCTTCCTTGTAATTTCCTCATTTCAACCAGAGTGGTTTCACAATGAGCTGTCAACACACACAAGCAGAGGTGGATGTGAAGGTCTAACATGTTTATAACAAACCTGGTGCAAATGCCTCATTCAACTTTTGACCCAGAGAACATTTACCTAACACTGACCCGCAGCTGACTAAACACCTTGTACCACCATGACAAAGCAACTAATTAAGTATTATGCATAATCAGTTCTTAAAGGGATAGTTCACCCAAAAATAACAATTCTGTCATTGTTTGTTCACCCTCATGTTGATCCAGATTCAACTTTTTTTATTATTATTATTTTATTTTTTTTTGTATGTGGAGCACAAAATCAAAATGTTTAATAATATACTAGTCGCTTTTTTATTGCAGTTACAGTAAAAATGGCAACTGGATCTTTCAAGCTTCAAACATTTGCAAATGTACAATTCGTAGAAATTTTGATGTCCAATTCATGAATTGTGTCTTTTCTTTATACTAAGCTATTACAAATATAAAACTTATATATGTTATATAGTCATATGGAGTTCTTTTATGATATTTTATTGTGCTTTTGCATCATTTTTAAAACCCGTAATTTTAATATTATTACTATGTTATTACAGTATTTATCAATATTTTGAATTATTTAATTTTTGTTTATTTTCGTATTTTTATTTTCATATTTTTTAGTTTTGATTTTAGTTTAAGGTTCAATTCTTTTGTCATGTGTTTTTTTTTTTTTTTTATTATGTATTTTTTTTAAATACTTCTACTTAGCTTTCATTTATTTTTAATTGAGTTTTAGTAATTTTAGAATTTCTGCTTAAACTTATTTATATTTCAGTCATTTCAAATGTATGTGTTTATCTAATATTTCAATTAACAAAAAAAAGTTATTTAATAGTTTTAGTTCTAGCTGACTATAACAATGCTGGCCTGGAATCTCCAGTTCCCATTCATTGTCATTGTGTAAAAATACAGCGACCAGAAAATTCTTAAAAACATCTCCTTTTGTGTTTCACAGAAGAAACCTCATAATGGGTGAACAATTCCTTTAAAGCCATAACAATCATTTGTTCCCATCGGAGTTTGGAATATTTGATGCAAGGTTTGTGTACCGCCATAGTCACCTCTCAACTGAGCTTTGTTTTTCCCAGCCTGATGTGTCGACATAGTTCCTGTAGGCAGTGAGAAGGTTGAGCAATCCCAGGGCCATTGCGTAACCCTGCCCTTCTCCCTCTCAGGTGCGATCTCCCTCCCTCTCTCTTTCAGTTCGTGCCTGTAAGTCAAGCTCTTCTAGACATACGAGACATGCAGCTAGCGGAGGTGAGGTAATGCTGTGTACATACAGTGTATCCAGCCCCTGGGGACTTGGCAGGGGAGGGGAAAGGCTTGCACAACCAACGGTCTGAGACTGTTCTTTGGATCTCAGAAGCTTCTGCTCAGGAGGTCACAGTAATGCCTTGACTGTAAACAGGGGGCAATTCTTGGTTTAGGAGAATGAGTTGGTACTGTAGTCATGGAAATAGACAAAGAGAGAAAACGGCATGAAGGAAAGCTTGAGGGCAAGAAACAGAACAAAGAAAAGATTAATGAAATTATTATAAATAGCTATACACGTGCTATTATTTGTGAAATTTAATTTTGCACCGTGCTGGAATGCCCTACTTTTAAATAGCAGTGTGACATTTTTAAAGCCCAAAAGTACTTGCAAATGCCTTGCTGTACAGTATGTCAAACTAAAAAGACCTCGGAGTGCTTTGAGTGACAAAGTGTGCGTGCATTAAATCCATCTGATGACACAACAGGCAGATATCACTGTGATCAAATACAATTCCAGGCAATAGCACTGTCTCTCAATGCAATAAAAGGAGGCCTGTCTTTAACCATGCTGTAACGATCTGCAATCACTGTGCAACGATGACCAACAGTGAAATACTCACCTCTCCGCACACTCATGTAAAGTGAGCCAACTCGGATGAATGAAAGAGGGTCAGTCGTGTGGTAAACGTAACAACAGGGAGAAAAAGCGCTTTTTAAGTGATTGCATGGGAGTTGCAGGATGTGAGTCAGGTGAGATTGATGTTGACACTGTTAGCACCAGATGCTGACATGAAGTCAGATTGGGTGTGTGGCTCTTAACAGTGTATAGTTGAGAAAGGCTGATTTTAGATCAGTGAATCTGTGGATCTTTTCACAGGTTAGAGGGTAAAAAAAATTCAGTTCATGAACTCCCTGGGAGTCAACCCCAATTCCTTGCTAGCACTATGCTGTACTGTTTGAGCTACAGTAAATACAGTGGTTTAAGATGACAACTCAGTAATGAACAAAAGCTAAAATAAAATATATTTAATAAAAAAATAAAATAATATAAACTGATAATATTTTAATATTAATATTAATTAAATATTTTCATAATATAACAATATTTTTGATAACTGCAAAGTCACTGTTTTTAATGACATGAGCTCCATTCAAAAACCTAGCAAAAATCTGTACCATCTTAATTTTTTTTTAACAAGCCCATTTTGGCTAAACTAATTAAAATTTTTAATGTATTAATTATGTGGTTTTTTAAAGCACCTATGATGTCTTAAAATGCTGCAGCTCACTAGGTTTTAGAAGAGAACAATTGTTTACTTAGCTTTTGTAGGAAAGTGAAGCAATACCAGGAGATAATTTAGACAGTAATTCACAGAACACAAGGTACATAGGAAGTGCACCTCAGGCTAAAGTGGAAGTCTGTGTCTGTTTTTCATGGCCCTTTTCAGTCGCTCCTGTGGTTTCCAGAATAAGGAAGTGTAAAGAAACATTCAGGGTTTCCCTTCTTCTCGTGAACAATGCCTGAACAAGCTTTTTTTTTTTTGAGAGTGAAGTCTTTACAGTGATTGGTATTCCCCTATCAAGACTGACATGTCTAAATCTGGCTGGCTTAGTTTTAGTGGTTACATTCACTGGAAAAAAAAGTTGCATAGGAGTTTTATGTGGGCTGCTGTTTGAACCTGTCAGAAAGCATTAGTCATTCCATCAATCGCAGTGTCATAATAGTGGATGAATAATCATACCTTTGGGTTCCTCTTTGGCTTTTTTCATGACCCTAGTTGACCTCCATTGCAAATTGTGGCTATTTTATTGACTTTTATTTCCTGGATAATCTCTAAAATTACACTTTAACTGCAACTCAGTAGAATCTTTTGGCTCTGGGTTTGCATTCATAAGTGAGCGAGGGAAAATTCAAATTGCAGACACTGTTTGCAACAGTCTCATGCTTTGATTTATTGCCTTGTGTTGTTTCTAAGATTGTGCTTTCCTTCCTGAAGATGGCAGCTTGCGATTTGTGTAGAATTGCCTAAATGTATGAGTCATTCTAGAAGCATTCACGGAGACCTGGCTGTCACTATATGAACAATCTGTGGAGCACTAAAGGCTTCAAAATGTCATATTAGTGTAGAATGTAGCACTGCTGTGTTCGACAACACACTCTTGATTTCAGATGAGACAGTACACACACCGCCCATAGGGCTTTTTCTCTCACAAGGTGTATGCGCCATACAAACATGCAAACACACAAACACTGCCTCTCCATGTGACTCAAGTTGGAACTGACATAGGAAAGACTTTGTGTAGAGACAGATTAAATCAGTTTATCTCACTTTTACATAGCGTTTGATTCCATGCAGGGAAACACATCTTCTGATGCAGTTTTTTTTCTTTCTTTTTTTTCTTTTGAAATGCAGCAGTTTTTTTTTTTTTTGTTTGTTTTTTTAACCTTTTTTTATGGTGATTTCCCTAGACCCCAGTTAGATTGAGCATGATTTACATTGTTGAAATATAGTGTAATTATTATATTTATCATTGTTAATTGTTAGTTTGACTGCTGATATTGAGCACCAATGCTTTATTTCACTCTGCTTGTCTATGTTCCAGACAGACTGTCAGTCTGTATATTAGTGGTGGGTATTTTTCAGTGAATCTTTCTTTTTTCTTGATTAAGTATTTTGCAACCTTTGAAAATTATATTCTATATAGTATGAATGTAATCTGTAATCCACTACATTCAAGTACAATCATGTTGATCTACCAATGTCAGTTGTGTCACTTCACTGTCATTTACAAATCATAGCCTCATGAGATATTTAACTGTAACTTCTTGTTTTATTGGTCTTTTCAATAAAAGCAATAGAATACTTACAGTCTTTCAGTTAATTTTCTTTTTTAGTGCGAAGAATATTTAATTAATCTCAAGAACCTTTTTCCGCTATAAAAACGTTTCGGTTACATATGGAACCCTCATTCCCTGAAGGAGGGAATGGAGACGTTACGTCAACACTGACATTAGGGGTCTCACATGGGAGCCCCAATCACCTCTGAGCATTACGAGAAATGGCCAATGACAATTGACGAGTGGAATTCGCATGCCAAGCCACTCCCTGTACATACAGGTATTTAAGATGGCGGCGTGCATCCACTCATTCAGGTTTGTGCTGAGGAGCCAAGAAAGCATCCCGGCATTCAGCACAGTTCACAGTTGTGGTATGAGGGATGTAATGTCTCCGTTCCCTCCTTCAGGGAATGAGGGTTACATACGTAACCGAGACGTTCCCTTTCAGTCAGTCATGTTCGACGTTACGTCGACACTGACGTTAGGGGTCCCTATGGAAAGCGCCACAACCAGAACTGTGTTATGAAAACCGCACTGTGGAAAAACATACAGAATTACCAAGGGAATCTTATGTATGGCACCAAGTCCAGTAAAAAGGGGTGACTAATGGCATGCAACCCAAATACTGGACGTGGCAACAGACTCCTGCGCTAAATCTGAATGCCACAGGGTGATGAAGGAATCGACCAGGATTCACCAGGCTGGGAACTTACTGGGAGAAAATAAGCGCACATATCCTAACCAGAGGAATGGCGCCGCAAGCAAGACACCAAGCCAGACCTCCCGCAAATTACCTGTTCGTACCCAACACACGGGAGGAAACTGGCTCCACCCAGAGATTATAGAACCTCGTGAAGGTATTAGGTGTAGTTCCCCTTCTGCTGTCCTCCAAAGCAAACAAAGAGCTGCTCAGAGCGTCTCAAGCTCTGGGTGCGTTCCATGTAAATGCGCAAAATGCGAACGGGACACAGCAACACAAGGGCTGGATCTGCCACCTCTAAGGGCAACACTTGCAAATTCACCACCTGGCCCAAAAGTGAGTGGTGAGAACTTTGGGCACATAACCGGGCCGGGACCTCAAGATGACATGAGCATCAGCCAGCCCAAACTCAAGGCACAATTCGTTGATCAAAAATGCCTGCAGGTCCCCAACCCTCTTGATGGATGTGAGTGCAATCAGGAATGCTGTCTTAAAAGACTAGACCTTGAGCTCAACTGAGTCAAGTGGCTCAAAGGGGGCTTCCCATAGTCCCGCCAGGACCACAGAGAGATCCCAAGAGGAAACAAGGCGTGATCTGGGAGGGTTTAATTTCCTTGCGCCTCTCAGGAACCTCATGATCAGGTCATGCTTCCCCAAGGATCTTCCATCCACTGCATTATTTTGCGCAGCAGGGACGGACTGGGAGTAAAAAATGGCCCTGGATTTTCTCCCAAATAGGCCCACCACAACTACAAGCAGTCGCTACTATCTCACAATATTACAGCAATCCTATCGCATTTATGGCAAATAACATCACAAAACTCATGGTGACCCTGCTGACAAAAACAATAGAGACCTTCACAGAAATTCGAATGATTTCCACTACAAATACCATTACAAACATTACAAACCATCAACTTTTAACCAATAAAACCATTAAATAATGGTTTTCTGAAGTGTGTTTTGGGACATATTACATTGGGATTTAGTGGTTTTAACAAAAGCCACCAACAGAAGGCGACCAATTACCAGTAGAGACCAACAGGCACCATTACAGTTTCCATTAAAACCAATACCATTTTCATTATAACCAGTAAAACCATTACAAATTATGTGATGGTTTCTATTTTTTCAGCAGGGTATTTAAATAAATGTATTATTGTATGAACTAAAATACTTGAAATCTACATAAAAAGAGCAGAATGCAAAATGTATAATATGACAATGATAAACATAAACCTCAAATCTAGAAACCTGAAACAGAATTCTTCAATTTGAGTATTCATATGTCTGTCTGTCTGTCTGTCTGTCTGTGTGTGTGTGTGTGTGTGTGTCATGTTAATCAGACTAATCATATTATAGGCTACTTCATTTACTCTATTTTCTAACTCAGTATCTCTCAAATTTTACCATTGTAGAATCGCTGCTGTCTATTATGTATGAATGAATGGAATATTAATTTCAGACAATGCGGAGTAAAAAATAGCAGTGAACGTTCGGACTAGGGGTGTCCTGGGATTTTACTATAGTGCTATAGGCTACATGCTCTATATAGTGAGATTGGCGGACAAAGGTAACCTGATATAACTGTTCGCTTTTTTTTTCTTTTAGCTTCTCCCACCCACCTTTATCTTCACGTTTTTTGCTTGCCATCACGAGCCAACTCTCCTTCGCGTCAGTTTCGGTATCTTATAAGCATTAAGCAAAAATAGATTGCATTAGCGCCCTCTTTTGTCGGCCGTCAATGTCACTTAATCTGACACTTTTTCTTTGATGATGAACCAGCCAGGCATCTCCAGAACGTCCAGATGGCCAGTCCGCCCCTGATGCGCAGCGACATACACTTTCAAAGTAGAGGGGGACAGCCTCCACTCCAACTTTTCTTTCACAATGCTGACTGGGCATCTCTGGGGGTCCTCTTGGGAGGAGGAACACCAGTCAATGAACAGACCCCACTTTAGAGCATAGGCCTGCCTGGTAGAGGGGGCCCTAGCCTGAGTGATAGTATCTATCACAGCCTGTGAGAGGCCAGAGAGGTCTGCAGCGTTGCGTCCAGAAGCCAAACGTGCAGGTTCCACAGATCGGGACATGGGTGCCAAATAGTGCCCTGCCCCTGAGAAAGAAGGTCCCTCCTCATGGGGATTCTCCAGGGACGGGCTGTCGCGAGGAGCTTGTGATCGGAAAACCAGGTCCAGGTAGGCCTATACAGCGCAACCAACAAGACCTGCTCCTCGTCCTCCCTAACTGTTTAATAGATTATGAATTATTCTCTGACAAATTTATATAGCATGATTTAGTTTTAATACATTGAATGTCTTTATTTAAGTTGTGTTCTTTTGTCCTGTATCCTCTCAGATAATTTGACTTTCTTGGCTATATTTAAGACTTACATTAATTTTGGCATAATCTTTGTATTTAATATTCAATTTATTGCTGTAAAGCATAACTGATTTTAATTTTCAAAAAAATGTTATATATATTTTATGTAATTTATTTAATTTTTTATGGATTACTGCTTGTTTTGATAGATAAATATAAATCACTCACTCACATACTCACTCACTCAATCTTTGGCTATATTTAATAATTAAAATACAAGGCCTGCCTCGTAGAGGGGGCTCTAGCTTGAGTGATAGTATCTATCATGGCCTGAGGAAGGCCAGAGAGGTCGACCACATCCCATCCAGAAGCCAGACGTGCAGGTTTCACAGATCGGGTTGCGGGTGCCAGATCATCGCGAGAAGCATGACGTCGGCAAACCAGGTCCGGGTGGGCCAGAATGGCGCAACCAACAGGACCTGCTCCTCGTCCTCCCTGATCTTGCACAGGGTCTGTGCAAGGAGGCTCACTGGGGGGAAGGCATACTTGTGTAAACTCTGGGGCCAGCTGTGTGCCAGATCATCCGTGCCGAGCAGTGGGAGGATTCCTGAGAAGTGAACAGGTCCACCTGGGCTTCCCCGAATCGACTTCAAATCAGCTGGACCACCTGGGGATGGAGTCTCCATTCTCCCTGGAAGGGTAAGCTGTTGTTAAAGTGCATCTGCTCCACAATTGAGCTCCCCCGGAACATAAACTGCTAGCAGACATTTGAGCCATGTCTGACTCCAAAGAAGGAGATGGTGGGCGAGTTGTGACATGCGACGGGAGTATACCCCACCCTGATGGTTGATGTATGCAGCCGTCGCAGTGTTGTCCGTGCAGGCGAGCACATGCTTGTCTTGCAACAATGGACGAAACCGGCGAACAGCAAGCAGTACTGCCAGCAATTCGAGGCAAGCCCGAAGGGGAGGACCTTGTATTGATACGCCCGACCCGCGAAAGCATACTGAAGATGGTCTGTGTCGAGGTTAAATCGAGATGTGAAAGTACGCGTCCTTCAGGTCGATCGCTGCAAACCAATCCTGGTGTCGAACGCATGAAAGAATGCGCTTCTGCATCAACATCTTGAACAGAAGCCTATGAAGGGGCCGATTCAAGACCCGCAGATCCAGGATAGGTCATAACCCACCACTCTTCTTGGGTACGATGAAATAAGGACTGTAAAATCCTGATTTAATCTCGGCAGGAGGAACAGGCTCTATTGAATCCTTTGCCAGGAGGACTGCAATCTCTGCACGCAGGACAGGAGCATCCCTGTCTGCCACAGATGTAAAGAGGATGCCCCTGAACCTGTGAGGGTGCCTGGCGAACTGAATGGTATAGTCAAGTCGAATCCTCTGAATGAGCCAGCGAAACGGGTTGGGGAGAGCTAGCCAGGCCCCCAAACTCCAAGCAAGCGGCACCATGGGGACGATTCCTGACGTTCCCACAGTGGGGCAGCAGAGGGGAGGAAGAGGGCCCAACCTGGGAAGCGTGGCGTCCCAAAATAGAGGCAGAGGAGAAGCTCTTACCTGACTCCCCTGATCCCATGGAGAGGTAGCAATGGAAGCACGAGGAAGCAGAGCGTCCTGCAACTGCAACCTCTTGAGTGGCAACACACTGTGTCGAGACTGAGAGTGAGGAAGCAGAGTGTCAAGATGAAGGAAATTGCTATTTTTTTTGTTGAGAATGTTGGTACCGCTGACTGAGGGATCAGCAGTGGAATAGGCAACAATGGTTAGTGAACGCCCTTGCCTCTCCCCTGGGGGTTGGGGCCCAGATGTTAGTGGCCCTCTGCAATGGGCAGACGAAGACTCAGATCTCGGCTGTCTGCCAACCGAAGTGTCCCGCCGAGGCAAGATATGCTTTAGTGGCCACCATCTGCTTCTGGACTGCCGAGAACTGCTGGGCAAAGTCCTCGACAGTGTCACCGTAGAGACCAGCCTGGGAGAAGGGGGCGTCAAGAAAGCGGACTTTGTCTGCATCCTGCATCTCAGCCAGGTTCAGCCAGAGATGAAGCTCCTGGACTACCATGGTAGGGATCACCTGCCCAAGGGACTGCATCATAACCTTTGTTGCCCGAAGGGCAAAGTCAGTTGCCGTGCACAGCTCCTGCATCAACCCCTGGGTCAGAACTACCCTCGTGCAGCTTTTTAAGCTCCTTGATCTGGTGTACTTGCAGGATAGCCATGGTGTGCAGGGCAGAGGCAGCCTGGCCCGCAGCACTGTAAGCCTTGGCAGCCTGGGCTGACGACACTTTACACAGGCTTTGGACAGGAGGAGCGGACGGTTCCTCCAGGTGGCGGTGTTTTGCAGGCACAGGTGCACCGCAACCACATGCTCCACCTGGGGAACGTTGACGTACCCCTTGGCCACCCCACCATCAAGGGTAGTGAGGAGGGAAGAGCTCATATGTGACTGGGCAGTGTAGAGGGCCTTCCACGTTTTGGTGAGCACTTCATAAAGCTCCGGGAAGAAAGGCACTGGGGCAAAGCGTGGCTAAGATTCACATCCAGAGCCCAGATACCAAACGTCCAGCCTTGAGCATTTGGGGGATGGAGGCGAGTTCAACTCAAACCCAATACTCTTGGTGGCCCGAAGGAGCATGGCCAACAACTCTGCTTCTGTCTCCAACTGTGCAGCCTCTGCTCAGCAGAGTCTTCAGTGTCAGAAGACAATAACCCCTCCTCTGATGCCGTGATAGACATCTTATCCTCCTCAGGAGCTCCGAATGAGACACTAGGTCCACTGTGGGACGAACTGGCACCATCATCTGGGAACTCGACGGTGCTACACTGTGAGGAGCAGGACTTCTGTGTGGGCCGTCATCAGAGGTAAGGAAACTACCGAGCCCAGAAGCACACGGTTTGAAAGACATCCCTAAAGACACTCTCAACCATGCAAGCTGTAGGAAATTGATCTTTAAGGCTGGAGCACAGCACTTATCTGTGCCAAAACAGGAGCGAACACACCACTGAATGCACTGTATAATGCAGCCGAGAATCTCCTGCAGAGTGAAGGCTTCTTTGTTTCCGTAGAATTTATCTTGAAGAGAGAAAGCGTTCACAAAGCAATCGGCTCCGAAGCAAAAAACTGAATGTGTGGATGCACGCCACCATTTTATATACTCGTAAGTATGGGGAGTGGCTTTGCATGCAAATTCCACTCGCCAGTTGTCATTGGCCATTTCTCGTAATGCTCAGAGGTGATTGGGGCTCCAAAGTGAGACCCTTAACTTCAGTGTTGATGTAACGTTGAACGTGACTGACTGAAAGGGAACCTTTTGTGCAACGGAAAGTTTTCATGGATGTTAATGGTTCTTAATGGAACCATAGAAGCCAGTTTAAAACCTTTATTTCTAAGAGTGTAAGTCAACACAGGAAAGAAAACTGTCTTTAAATGGATACCCGGCTTTATTTATGAAACTGCCTAGGCCTTGCTTCTAAAAATGCCATGTTGTGTCATGCTAGCTATCTCAATTCTGATAGATTGAGTTTCGAAGAGAAAGTCTACAGGTCAAGTTTCTTCAGAGTCACAAAAATGGCAAATAATTGCTTATACAGGAAAATATACTTTGAGAAGTCAATGCAAACACATTCTTGTTTGTGATATTGTGACTGTAGGGTCCTTGTGAACGGGTTTTCAGAGATCATTTGAAATCATTCTATCACCTAATAATTTTTCCCAAAGGCTAATTTGTCAATAAAGCAAGGTCTGCTTCCAGGAAGGATTATTTTCCTCCCAGTGACCTTGAAGAGCCTCCAGTAAATGCACTGATGTCTCATTGACTGCTCGGCCCATTGAGGATAATGGACCTTTATGGATGTCTGTCCATTTAGGGGATCAGATTTCCTGTGTGGACATGACTGGTGAAATAGTGTGCTTTGCTAGGTGGATGGAAATAAGATAAAGGATATCGTCCAATGCCAAGCACATACTACAAGACTTAAGTTTGCTCCCTGTTCACATTTAAAGACAGCTTGTTATGTCATGTTGTGCACTTTACTAAACTAATCACTGACTAGGTGATACAGATGTAGTTACTCTATGATTCTGAAATTCGTTCTCACACAAACACATATAAGGGATAATTGATGGGTTGACTGGTCATTTATTTTTATATATTAATACATTCATATTCATATTTATATAATAATTTGTTATATTGATTTATTACAAATTACAATGATTTGAATAAACCTCTATGATTCATTCAGGAAAACGAAGGAGACGTACAGCAGTTTATTCTGCTTTGGCTTTCAAACTATTTTCATTGGTGGAAAAAATATAGAAGAAGTAAGCGGAAGAAATTAAAAACTTAAATTAAAATAATGCAGTATTAACTTCTTTTTTATTGACCTGTTGTATAAAAGCTATCGGCAACTTAAAGGACAATGCTTTTGAAATGTCCCATCCCAACTTCCTGTTTCAATAGTTTTCAAATTTGTAGTTTCTAATTCATTTTGATATTTTTGGGAGGACAAAAGTAAAGATAAAAAAGTAAAACAAAATGTAAAAAAGTATGTGTGTGTATATATATATATATATATACTGTATATATGTATATACCTTTTACTATAAAAACATCTAAATAATCCAACATATGATAAAATGTCCATCTTCTAAATACCTCCTATAGGCAAGAGGAAGACCTAAAAACAGGAAATGATTGGACTGGTCAAGGAAATCATAAAATTTAAGAGGTGGAGATAAACTTACAGGACAAGACATACACATTAAAACTTTGGTGAAATTCTACCTATATATAAACTATTCCTGTTATGTATTTATCATGTAACGTTCTGTATGCACCACAATGTAGATGATTTTATGGACTGGATTTTGTACGTGTATGTGTGCACACGCACAGTGTGAAGGGGCCAGTGTTTACACATTCCGGTCCAGGCTATTAATAAAGAAGCTTTGTGTTTCCCATAGTGGGAACTGAGCAGTTTACACTCTCACTGTGTCATAGAAGGTCGACTGTGTGCAGTACGTCAAACTTTGACCCCATGGATGTGTTGGACTTCCTAGTTCCCAGAGCTCAACAGAGACTTACCCAATCCATTTATCACCCATTGAGACTTTGTAAACATCGCACAGAAAAGTGCATAAAAAGGTAGCTGACCTGAATAATTTATCATCAGATTGCGAAGCAACGGCTGACATCAGCTGTAATTCCCAATGCATTTTTACATTCTTTGACGAAGTTCCTTTGATTGTGTTAAAAAGACATTCCAGTTATGATTTTGGGTTGTGAGAATACTGCAATCACTGGGGAAATATGATGACAGGATTGCGACAACTCGGCATGTGACCTATCATTAGACAAGAGAGTCATTTGGTAATGTCTGTCTGCTATATTTTCATCACAGACCCATCTGTGGAGCACCGTGCTTTCCTATCCATCACTATCTATGTTTACATGCACCCAAATAATCCATTTTTTTTCAGATTGATGACTCAATCGGACTGAAATGCCTTCATGAAATGCATTCAATTGATTCAATGGAGCTTGATCCGAATGAAAAAAATACCTCAAACATATCTTGCACACATGTGCAGTGCTGTGGTTTGTATGTTTACCTGCACTTTACATCATACGAAAGTGCGTATGTTTATTTACTGCTACAAACTGATCAGTGGATGACTGAATATGTACCAAATATTTGATAAAAAAAGCTCTTCTGACATAAATTTCAGCTTAGATAAATCATCAAGGGAAAAACAGTTATTATACTTGTGGTAGCTCTGGTGACATTATCACTGTGGATTTCTCTGTTTCTGGCAATACACTGGAAAAAATTTGGTATAGAAACAATTTTCAGTCGGAAATTTCTAGTAAATTTTACAATTCATTACAAAGAAACAACAAGTAACACACCGAATGAAAAGGTAAGTTCACTCATTTTCAACCAGTGTGGTTACATTGTTAGTAGTATTTAACAATGTTGTAAACAGAAATTGTAAAAAATGAGCAATGAATTTTATTTTGTATTGTTTTTTTGTTTTTTTTCTGTGTTACTTGCACCAAGATATTCCCATTTATTTGTCAACAGAAACTTTACGTTGTGCTGTGGACTTTTTACAACCCAAGGCCTTTTGCGGAAACTACATTTTGTACTTCCTCAGCCCTTTTCTCTGCTTTCTCTAGCCGTGTAGCAGAGATGCATTTATACTGCATAGACAGACAGTTTTTGTAAACCCATCTTGTCAGCATTCATTTAAACCTTTTAAATGTGAAATTTTGAAGAAGAAAAACTGTATTAGTATTTTCTTGCAAAATATACTCCAATTATTTTTGAAAAATCACTTTAACAGTGTACATTTAGGGTTCATAAAAAGAACTCTCAAAATTTGAAATCAATTTGTATTTATTCCGATTCATCAAATTATAGTTTTATGTAAAAAAAATAAATAAATACCTACTGTTACCACGGCAGGATTGCACCTGTTTTCCAAGACAAGATTTATTTATTTGCCTTTGCTTGATGGTCCTCCCACATAAAAGATTAGCAGTAAGACTTCACGTACCCTTTATCAGGCTATTATCTCAATTAGCATACACAGTACGTTCTTCACAGGGTGTCCCCT
The DNA here is from genome assembly GCF_001515605.1 of Sinocyclocheilus anshuiensis. NCBI lineage: Eukaryota > Metazoa > Chordata > Actinopteri > Cypriniformes > Cyprinidae > Sinocyclocheilus > Sinocyclocheilus anshuiensis. Next base: position 3,001,264 of record NW_015539889.1, on the reverse strand, counting down.
TTGAATTACTATCTTTAGGTTGCTGTTTGTTCTGGAGATAAACACAATTTATTTTCCCTGTTCCTCTGGCAAAGACAGAGAAAATGACGAAGAGTGGCTTTCACTGGAGCTATTGTTGAAAATGTGCAAATGTGACGTGGTTGGGGGAAGATGAAGGGGTGCGATTGGGGGGAAACAGGTTGGGTGGTGTCTGATGACAAGAAGATGGAGTTTTAAGTTGGTTTGGGTGGGGTGCTTTATTCTCTGTGGTGTCCCCTGTAACCTGAACACCACCTCGGTTCTGCTTCAGACCACACAAGCCCTCCGTAGTGTTCGCACAATACGTGAGTGTCCTGCATGCTCACAAAGCCATCTTTGTCATGACCCATTGAGTCAGGATTGCCTAAGACTCTGTTCTCCCTGCTGGGGTTTGTGTCCCATGGGTTAAGACCACACAATGCCTGACTGTTTATTCATGTCACATTTCCCTGTCATGCTGTTGTGTCCTTTTCATTTGATGTACTTCCTCCCAAGTTCCTCCCATGTTTGTGGATCTAGCCTTTGTCTGCACTCATTCAACTGTCTGACATAATCCATAATGCATGATTTATTGAGTTTTAAACTTTCAGTTTTAACAAACGTGACTGTATTCTCCTGTTCATTGTCACATGGCTGTATAAAGCATTCATCCTGGCATTTTGAGAGGCAAAACAACATTATTATATGCTCGCTTCAATGTATATAGCATTTGGAGAATAACTGGTGGGTGAGGTCATGATTTGTATTTCCTTCTTCAGTGTGGGACCATGCCAGAAGCGTTAAGTCTCTCACTGAGAAACAATCAGCAAACTATTTGTGGTCAACCGAAACACAGCCCTTGGCCTGCTGAAGAAATTTCCACATGCACAAACACTATTGTGTAATGTGCACATACTGCAGCTTTGTAGACAGGCTCGCATTTATTCCATAGAACATAAACAGCACTTATAAAGAGCTGCAGGTAATGAAATATAATCTGTAAGCATGGGATGTTTCTTTTAAAATACTACTTTCTAAACATGATTATGGAATGCACATAATGGAAATGTCACTTGTTTCACTTCAAGATTACTAAATGATTTTGTGTTGTATTTTTTTAAACATTGAAAGTATATACGTGTGTACAGTATATGTCTATATGTGTGTGTGTGTGTGTGTGTGTGTGTGTGTGTGTGTGTGTGTTTAGTGCTTTTGTGCAAGTTAATACTGATATTTTTAAACAACCTTTGAATTTTTGATATTATCACCCTGCTTCTTTTCTCTTTTTTAAAAAAAGAAAAACATGAAGTACTTGAAATATTTTCAGTATATTACTTTTTTAATTGAAATGTAATATAATTTAATTTATTTGTTTACATTTTTAAATTAAATTAACATTCACCCATTTCTTCTTATTTATTTTTTAGTTTAGTTTAATTTCACATATTAAGTGTTGTCCTTATTTTAAAAATGTTAATGTATATTTTACTTTTATTTTAACATTTCAAGTTGATATTTTAGGTGCTGTGTCTCATCACAATTTGTACTCACCCTGTAACTTTAACAAATCATTTTCTAAAAATACAGATATTCCATGTAGTCTCTAAATTAACACAAAAACTACAAGTATAACTAGATTTATATAGTTTATGAAGTACATGGCGGTGCACATGGAAAACTCACTGCCACAGTACTATGCTGCTGTGGAAGGTTGCCAGGATGTAGCTAGGGTGTTTCTAGGGTCTTCTGGATGGTTACTGGGTGGTTTTTACAGTCGAAAGAGGCCATTCGAGTCTCTATGATATTCTGGCTCCAGTCCCTCCTTCAGTGTATCTTAATGGTGTGTGTGTGTGTGTGTGTGTGTGTGTGTGTGTTTAGTGCTTTTGTGCAAGTTAATACTGATATTTTTAAACAACCTTTGAATTTTTGATATTATCACCCTGCTTCTTTTCTCTTTTTTAAAAAAAGAAAAACATGAAGTACTTGAAATATTTTCAGTATATTACTTTTTTAATTGAAATGTAATATAATTTAATTTATTTGTTTACATTTTTAAATTAAATTAACATTCACCCATTTCTTCTTATTTATTTTTTAGTTTAGTTTAATTTCACATATTAAGTGTTGTCCTTATTTTAAAAATGTTAATGTATATTTTACTTTTATTTTAACATTTCAAGTTGATATTTTAGGTGCTGTGTCTCATCACAATTTGTACTCACCCTGTAACTTTAACAAATCATTTTCTAAAAATACAGATATTCCATGTAGTCTCTAAATTAACACAAAAACTACAAGTATAACTAGATTTATATAGTTTATGAAGTACATGGCGGTGCACATGGAAAACTCACTGCCACAGTACTATGCTGCTGTGGAAGGTTGCCAGGATGTAGCTAGGGTGTTTCTAGGGTCTTCTGGATGGTTACTGGGTGGTTTTTACAGTCGAAAGAGGCCATTCGAGTCTCTATGATATTCTGGCTCCAGTCCCTCCTTCAGTGTATCTTAATGGGGTGTGTGTGTGTGTGTGTGTGTGTGTGTGTGTGTGTGTGTGTGTGTGTATACAGGCATACTGAGTGCTACACATAGTGGAGGTGTGAGCATATTGACAACACAACACTGACTGCGTCATAATGTCGTGAAACAATGTTACTTTTAATCATTCGTATTTAGAATATAAAACAAACTGTGTGTGTGTGTTTTATCACCTCCCATGGGAAAATTGCAAATCCTGTTGCTTAGAAAAATGATAACACATCTCTCCTCATAATTTGAAGTGTCTTTCATATCTGTGGCATACATGTTGAAGGATGATTTATGCTTTTCTTAGTTTTGGGGTTAGTTTTGATCCTTAAGCATGAGCAATAGTAATGCTTACTTCAGCATGCACTGCTAAATACACAACAATTAGAAATAAAAATGCTTCAAATACACTGAAAAAAGTGCATATGCCTTGTCATTACACTAAAGAACTTTTTATACTTGATCCGACTTAATTTATTTTCTGTCTTGTCATCGAGCTAACTTAAATTTAATGAAAATTATACTGTTGCTATTTAAGGTATTGATCTCAGACATTTATGTGTATACTACAACTAATTCCAATTCTTTTTCTCAAAATCTCTCACAGCAGGAAAAACAGACACTTTGGAGAAGGTGATAAGTAGAGATGCACCGATGTATTGGCCAATAATCGCTTTAATGAGCTTCTGCCTAAAATTAATTCATGTTAGCTAGCTGTACGATTATATTATCTTGAACTGTTCATTTGTGAAATGAACATTACTTGGACACATTCAGTTCTGCTTTGTAATGTAGACACGTGAATTTTCTGTAAAGTTGCTTTGAAACAATGTGTATTGTGAAAAGTGCTATACAAATAAAAAATAAATAAATCCGTATCGGACGATAAAAGCCATTTATTTCACTATCGGCCATCAGCCGATGATCAGGGCCGATTATATCTTGATTATATCAAAAGACAATGGAAAAACGTGTCAGACTGCATCTCATACTTTGTGTGAAGAAAATCACTCTGTTGAATTTAGGGCTGTCAAAATTAACATGACAACATTAACAGTTAAAAATAGCAACATTAAAACAGGCTCTATTTGACCCTATGAATCACCCGTAGTTGCCAGATCCGCAGTTTTTCTCGACAGCAAACATTGTTTGTAGCACGAGTGGAGCGCAAATCTCTTCCACTTTAATAAGTTATAGCTCAAAATAAACATGAATGAACATCAGAAGGTATGTTGAAAGATACAGTATAGCTTACCAAAATGTATCATGTCTAATGTAATTGCTCAATCAGTGTTTCAACCGTGGAAAGATGGCAATAAAACAGATTGTGAACAGTATGTCACTGGCATATACATCAGCAAAGTTATCCACTGTTCACAGTTCATTAGTTAACTATAAAACAACACTAAAGAGGAGCTTTTTTACTTGTAAGTATATATGTATGTTTGAATAAATCTGGAAGACTATGTGCAAATGAGTTGTAAACAGACATTTCAGTTTTTATTTGAGTGTAATTATGCTATCTGAAAATAAATAGCAGTTGAATATAATAGCTCTGTTGTTAATTTAACCTTTAATATTATAGTAATGTGCCAAATGATAGGGTTCCCTGTGTAGTTAACAGCATCGATTAGGAGAGATTTTTTTCCTTAAAAAATCAAACTATTTGAATCGGCAGATATCCTTCTGAATAATCGGCTATCTGTATCGGCAGTGAAATTTAGTAATGGTGCATCTCTAGTGATAAGCTCTGCAAGTACAAAAAAAACAGCCCTGCTTGGCAGAAAAATAAACTTTTTTTTTCTTTGTTTGTTTGTTTGTTTCTACAGATGGACACTTTAAGAGTTAGTTCATTCAAAACCCATAAGACTTTGGCTCATCTTTGAAACACAAATTAAGATATTTTTAATGAAACCTGAGTGATTTTTGTCCATCCATTGAAAGTTCAGGTAACCAAAACTTAGATCATCTACAGATGAGCTTTTTCCAGTGAAATTATGTTTTTAAAAAAACACCAAATATCAGGAGAATTGTTGAAAAATCTAATGAAATCTATAAGGACTTTATAATGTTGACCTTGCATTCTAATGTATTTTTCAAATTTGTTCAAATGTTAGAAACTGTCTTTTTTTTTCTTCTTTCTTTTTTTAAGTTAATGCAAGTTAATCTGAAATGTTAGTGGCTTTTTTCAATGGCACATGGACGTTAAATTTCTTGGATGAGCGTTATATTCTGGAATGTTATGCTTTTATTAAGCCATGCAGTTTTAAAGCAGTTTTCACTATTAACTGTTGTAAATTCTCCCTCAAATTTCTATGCAATGCTAAAAGTGGAAATTATGTCATTGAGTTTCTTCCAAACAGTAATTCAGTGACATTTAACACGGTAAAATCACATCCTGAAGGTGAAGAAATTGCTTAATATGTACAATTTAGATTTGTATTTATCTGGATATTTGATTTAGAAATATGTAAAAATGTATGTTAATTCAAATATAAATTTAGTGATAATTTGTGCTATAATCATTTGGTTGAAAGTGAATTTTTAGTTTCAGTTGATTATTAACATTAAAAATTATTTATTTATTTTTTTCAGTTGAGAAAAAGTACACTGATTGTAACATGTTAAAGTAATTTTTATTATTTGATCCAACTAAACATTTTTTCAGTGCAGTTTTAGATTAAATATAGTATGTTTTACCACAGGACTCTGCCATCACTGTTTGAAATGTTATGTCAACTACCCACTTGATATGTGGTGAGTAGGTCAGCAAAATGCGTGTGTATGTGTGAGGGCTGGTGTGAGACAGGATGCCTTCAGCTGGGAGTGCCAGGTTTGTTGCTCATGGAAATTAGTCTTGGAAGGTGTGTATTCAAGGCAATGTCCAGACGTTATTTTAAATTATTTTTTTTTTTTGCATGTGTATGTGAAAGGGCTAGTGGACATGTATGTGTCCATATGTTCTGTTTGCTGCATATGTGCGTTCCAAAGGTGCTTTTGATCTTGAGAATGTGAATAAATGTACTGTACCTCTGCAGAGCCTGCTGATTGCTCAACATCCTCTCAGGTCATGTGAAATGTGAGCAGAACAGAGCACAGGATGTGCAGCTCTGGCCCTCAGCGTGCAGTCAGAGCACACACACTCACTCGCTCCCTCACTCACTCATTTACATGCTCGCTCACTCATTTTTGTTTCACTCCTCGCCTCTGCCTTCGCCACTGCACTGCTACACATAACATAATGGGTCTATTATTGTGCCTTTTTGTTTAAGTGTGACTTCAGCACATTCAGCCCTGACACAGAGAGTGTTTGTGTTGGGACATCATGTTAAAATTGCTTCTGTACACACCTGTATGAGGAAGAGAGTGACAAAGAGGGTATTTCCTGTTATGCAGAACCTGTTATACACAAAGGTCACCTACTCATTGGCCCAGCCACAAAATTAAGTTCATCTTGATATATTTTTTTTTAAATCACCTTTGAATGATCTCTGTAATTTTATAATAAAGTTTTTAAGGAAAAACAAAGAAGCGCATGGAATATTTTTAGAATATTTTTTCTGGTTTTTTTTTTTATATTTAATATAATTATTTACAATATTTAAAGTGATTTAAAATAAATACTTGTTCTATAAATGCAGATCTTTATTTTGATTTTGCATATCCAATTATTTTATTTTATTTTATTAGTTTAGTTTAGTTATTATGTCAGTTTGATCTAGTAGTAAGTCATTAATTTTTAGCTAATATTGAATAAGTGAATAACTCAAGGACAGACAAAAATCGAAGTCGTATGGACTATTTTTATGGTTCTTTAAATTCCACTTTATTGCTCAACAACCTTAGTCCCCATTCACTTTCACTGAATGACAAAGAGCAGCATGAACAATCTATTAAACGTCTTCTTTTGTGTTCCATGTAAAAAAAATAAATTAAAAAAAATACGTTTTTAGATATTAGTTAGATATTTTTTATCCAATTTTTATTTAATTTAATTTTATTTTATTTTATTTCATTTAATTTAATTTTATTTATTGTTGCCCTGGTCCTATTGTGTACAGAGTTAGGAGTGTAAACCTCTGATTCATAATTCTCATAGTGTTTAATGTTGTGTTGTAAAAAAAAATAATAAAATAATAAAATCGCATCTAAAGACTTCTTAATTTAATATTTTATCCAATATATTAATATGTATATCATGAGGATGTGGAATGACACATGACAATGTGTGCTATGAATTAGTCAAAGCCCTGACCAGTGGAAACAAACTCATTGTGATTACAGGGTGATGATACACTGAGTTCTGTAGATACACAATAGCCTCCCTCCTTTACCCTAGAGAGACTCAACCCTCATCCACAGGACCGTTTTTGCTTATTAGTGAGCTACTTCCTGACAGGAGCGGTCGGGC
>NW_015539889.1:2981048-2994291 GCF_001515605.1 Sinocyclocheilus anshuiensis | reverse complement strand
CAGCAGGATGCAGGATGTGGTGGGGGCCGTGGTGAGGGGTGTGTGTGTGTGTGTGTGTGTGTGTGTGTGTGTTATTATAAGAAGCAGCTCTGAGGCTTCTCTGTTCACATGGGAAGTCAGTGGGGAAAATGAGCATCCACAGTTCAACTCAATACTGACCCCTTCAAATGAATCACTCTCATTTCCCTCTCATTACACAAGGCATCAGCAGACCCTCAGGATCAGGGCTGTGTGCAGAGCAGACACTTTCTAGTGTTTTTTTTAAGACAAATTCCCAAGGCAGTTATATTTGTAAAAATGGTTTTGAAGCACTTTATATGCTATACAATATATAAAAACCTGTAAATGTGTCCTGTTAATCTTGGTTTTGTCCTGTTAATCCTGAATTTGAATGGATTTTATGGTGGGCATGTAACCCACATTTAATTTTGCATTAAATTATTTGATAATGAAAATATGTTAGGGATTGACATGCAGGTCAAGATTTCAGTTCAGCTTGCTTATTATCATGCATTTACTGCCATCTTGTGGTTAAAAAAAAGAAAAGCGTGGTCTCTTTAAATGGTCTTCCATCCCTCCAGTAGCCTATGGACAGTATGCAATATAGATTTTGATTTATTTTCTTGTCAAATCATTTGTTTGTTTATTTATTTCAAAAATAACGTTTAAAGTCAAATTTGAAAAAAGTTCTTACGGCTTAAATCTCAATGCAGTTGGAAATGTATTGTTCTTTATTCATTCATTATTTTACTTTCTTTTTAATTAATTATTTTTTAATGGTCTTTAAGACCCTTGGAAGCATATGCTTTTAGGTTTATTGTGGTATTTGACAATTTCATAAACTATTGATAAACACTTTGCAAACTATATTTTATATGCAAGTCTATATGACACAAACACCCAGCAGCCATTATTGCTATTTAAAAGCATCAAATATCTAAGCTTTTCCATTGTCAATCCTTAACACTTCCCTAACATATTCTGTCCAATTTACCTGGGATATTTATTTGATAATGATTACAAATGTTTTAAATATACTTGGACTTTTAAGGACCAATATTCTGTCTTAGATTCCTGCGTTATGTAGTGATTAGTTAAATGTACATAATATTGAAGGCTTTATTCTGTTGTGGTTTGCATCCAGAACGAGAAAACAGCGTTTTTGACACAGTACCAATGTAAAATGTACCGGCGCTACATTCTTAGCTGCTCTCGTATCACTCCGCCTCCACGTGAAGTTGGCGCCGTCCTGCAACCGCCTGCAACTGTTGTTACCGATTATTTAAAAAAAACAAAAAAATGCACCCGAGGGCTTCCATATTGATTTTATGGTGAGGATAAACATTTTGATAAATGACTACAGTTTTAAGAGTCCCCATTTAAAGCAAGAAAACTAAAACATCGGTCGTAACCGACGACAAAAAGCAAGAAAAGATTGTTGAAAATGTGTTATATTGAAGATAAATACGTCATCTAAATTGTCCATAGTAACTTGGGTTGTAATATTTCTGGATTGGATTGGATTTGTCGAATTGCTAGTATTTTTTTTTTATTTAGTAAGAAGTAGCCTAACTTGTATTATTGTCCTGACTTGTTGTGCTTTAATGATTGCATTGTCCTTTGAAATATATATGTCCTTTTATAATTCGTTTAAAAACAGATTATTTACAAGCCAGCTATGCATACATTACGAAGTCCTCATGATGGCACTATTTCCACAGCAGTCTGGGATGTCAGGCACCCGCACATATGCTCCTCTTAGCATCAGGGTCATCTACGTTTGCATCTGCAGTCCACAGGCACGCATCGCATGGAATCTATAAAAGTTCAGGTAAGGCTCACAAATATAGTGTACTTGTATATAATGACCTGACATGCAGTTCAATTCACGGTGTAACTCAACTGAGAAAGCTAACTAAGTTAACTTGACAATGTGGCAATCGATAATGTTTTATACACGAAACCATCAGTGAGGTAAATGACATGGTCACTGGTGAGGGGACCACTGGAGTTTTCAGAGGGGTCACCGATGAGGTCATAGCTTGGGTCATCTAAGGAAAGATCTCACCGATTAGATTGTTGCTGAGATCTCAATTCTGGTCACTAATAGCTGTTTAATGACTGCCTTGATTGGATTTACAATTGGATTTTGCCTGCTGTTCCAAGGGTAATGGATGAAGTAATTGATGTCTCTGGAAAGACAACTGATAAGTTCACCTGTAGTTCACTAATGGCTGCACCAATAAGATGGTAAATGAACTAATAAATAAGCCCTGTCTGTTAAATCCTCAAAGAAGTTTTAATAGCTCAGTCGTGCAGTAATCACGATTGTCAACGATATAATGTGGGTGCTTTGGATGCTTTTTTGGCAGCAGAGTGGTGTTACTGCACTGAGGTTTATGAGGTGCCAAGTCTATCAATGACTTCCACCTCTGAAATCTCCTTTTAAGTTGTTTGTGGGGTTATCACAAATAAGATTGGTCATTATAGACTCATTGATGTTCTCTAAACTAAAGTTATCACTTTAATGCAATTTCTGCTGGCCAATCGGGGCAGTAGTTCATTTTTACTTGCTAAAATTGTTTACTGAACCTACCACAAGAGCATGATAAATTAGATTTTTAGCCATGTATTTATATAGAAATAATATTTACATTTTATTTTAATTAATATATAGTAAATATGTTCATTTTCTTATTTTAACATATCATATATATTTTAATATTTCATATTAATATGTATTTAATTTTGTATACTTTTTAAAATAATGTTTAATTGTATTTACAATACTTCACAAAGGCGATTGCCAACAACCTGCAAATTGTACATCTACAATATGACTCCATTCATTAATTTAGCTGGAAAAAAGTGCTATACTGGTTGGTTCATATTTCATATTGATGTTTTCAGTACTATCAAGTCATTGTTGCTATTTTGAAGCCTTCATCTATGTTAAATGTTATGTTAAATTTTTGATTAATCGGCAGAATTTACAACCACTCTGTAAAATACATCACAGAAAACCAAATGTTTAATACATGTACAGGATCAGCTAACATAAAATTTTCAGTGGCAGTACAGCTCTCGGCTGAAACACTCACACTGACCCCAGGCCAGTGGGCCATCCTTATTGTTCAGGCAGGCCTGTAAAATGTTGTATCGCACTAGTTTTGCCTGGTTGTGTATTTTATAATGGTGCAATCCAGTGACTAGTGTAAAGCATACCTTTAATGTGGTATGCTAAAGAGAGCTTTTGAGCCTTCCTGCACGGATCACTCTTTCAAATAGCAACTAATGACCTTACCACAAGGCCATTGTGCTGTACTTTATAAAATCCATTTGGACCATACATACTTTTTAAGTATATTGCAATGCATGGCATTTTGCTTTTTAGTGGCAGATGTTTTAGTGTTAATATCTATCACCAGACTGTGTATCAGATGACTTACTGAAGCTTTGGCGAGTTTGTGTTGGCTTTAATAGCTCATTTTGTTGGATCCAACTCTCGACCAGTATTCATTTAGTTGAGTGCTTCAGACGTGAAGTAATGGCTTTAAATAATGGAGCATGCTTTTCAGCAGCAGGATGGGAGGGAAAGCAGCTCAGGCACAGGCTCATTAAAGCTTAAACTATATCTGAAATCCACTTGGGCTTCAGGGATGTGTTGGAGTGATCAAACCCAGCCGGTCCCCAAACAGCCCTGCTGGAAAACTCGCAGTGAAACCACAAACACTGGGGTGACAAAAGCTTGGGATTTTGAATCTTAAGAAGTCAAATGCTTTGCATATGCGCACCCTTTGCCCAGTTGTACATCCTCACATTCATAAACTTCCCTTTTAATGAACACAATCTGAATTGTCTCCTCATATTTGTAATTATCCAAAGTTTATATTCTTGTGTGTTTAGTTATGACGCAACATATGGATATTGGTGAAGTCATTTCTTTTTTCTGATTAATGTAGGAGAGACTGAAGCTAGTTTTCACACTTTTTACTCCAGTGAAAATCATTGGAATAAAGTAATTTTCTGTATAGGGTTATAGTAGTGATTCTCAACTGGGGGGCAGGGTCCACTAGGACTTTCAAGAGGGCCTTAAGATGATTTAAAATGGCAAATCTAGCATGAAACAACTTAAAATAAAGATCTTTTTTAAATTTAGTTCACTGTGTTTTATTATTTTATTATCTTATTTATGTTTATTTATTTATTTTAAATTTGAAAAAACTTTAAAACATTTTATTGTGTAGAATTTGTGAGTAAAAACATTCTTTAAAATCCTTATCCTTTATCCAGTAAATCACAAACAAGTCACTGAGCCTTCAAATGTTGTTTTGTTGTTTCAAAAAAAAGCTGTTCAGCATTTCCACCATTATTGCTCATATAACAAAAATATATATGAATGTATATTAGTGTGGTTTTGTGTTCCAGCGAGTATAGGAACAATTTAGAATTTTTGATTTTCAGTTTGAAGGACAAATTTCACAAAAAGGACACAGAATTTTCACTCAAAAATTGCTAGTAAAATTTCTAAATAATTACAAAGAAATGGCAAGTAACACACTGAAATAAACATGACATTTTGAAGTAGAAAGACTGTTATATGTTGTTTTATTTACAACTTTGAAAAATAATTTTTTTACATTGTAGGCCTATAATATTTATTTTGACATTTGTGCTGCGGCCAGTGTCTATTTTATTTGCAAAAACAATACAGAGTATTTTGCTGAGCGGTTTTTGAGTTTGAGTGACAGATGTTGGGGTTGTGTGTGGTGGATGGTGCTGTATCGATCAAACTGTGACAGACTCAATCCAGATTTGCTCCATCTATCACATCAGACTGACACAGACATCAGCTCCAGTCTGACGCTTCACTGGTAGTCAACAATGCAAACACAAACACATTCTTATTCATTTTAATGCAGTCTATATGGCAAAAAGGAGAGAGAAAACAGTTAAAATCAAGTGTAATTGCACAAGTCTTAATAAAATAGAATATATTAAATATTCACCACAATGTGACATGGGAATACTCTTTTTAAATATTGGCTTTTGATTTTTTATTTTTTTTTATCTTGCCTTATGCACACGCTTACAAGCTAAGCTTTTTATGCAGGAGAATGGGAGGAGATCTCTATGAAGCCTTCCAGCTTGCGTGTCTGGTTGTCATGGTAACATTCAGTGACCTTGTCCAATTCCTTCTGTCAGTATGCACATTTGGGAGATGGGGGAAGCCTAATCTAGGCGAGCGCATGGCTCTGAGACAGCCTAGTCTGTCTGATGTCTGGTGAAACTAGATAAAGCCCCAAGGAACATTTAGACACATGACAGCACTCGCGCGCGCACACACAAACACAAGTACACATGCATACAGAATGAATGCTAGAAAGAGCGCTCGGTTTGACAGTAAGGCTGAATTATACGGATGATTATTTCAGTATTTTTCAACGTTTTTGTTTTTCATTTTTTTTAAACAGTAATTATTTTTTCTCAAAAAAAATATTAAAAACAGTAACATGCTTATGAGTGTTTTTTGTAATAATCTTTAAACATGCTTACAGCCTCATTTTTATCAACAGAGCTACTAGATGCTGATATAATATGTGTTTGAATTACATACAGCCTGTGTTTGCAAATTGGGTAGGGATTGTAATCTTAAATTTAAATGAATCTGTAGGTACTGTACTGTAACTGTAACTGCACTGTAAGTTACCTTAAGGACTATTTCTACTAGATCTACCCCTTAATATTACTATTCACTAGTGTAACATAATATTGTTAGGTTGACAGTCAGTCATATTATATTATTATTTGAATTGAACAAAAAAAAGTTATTTGAGATGTTGCCACATTTGGCACATTTTTATGTTATTTGACAGTGCCATTTTAAAGAGGTTTCAATTAGATTTTGTTATTGCTCACCAAGGCTACATTTATTTGATTAAAAGTAGCCTACAGTAAAAACAGTAATATTGTAAAATATTGTTAAAATGTAAAATAACTGTTGTATGTTTTATTGTTTTCAAATGTAATTTATTCCTGTGATGGAAAAGCTGCATTGTTAGCAGCCATCACTCCAGTCTTCAGTGTCACATGATCCTTCAGAAATCATTCTAATATGCTGATTTGGTTCTCTTACTATTATTAATGTTGAAAACAATTGTGCTTCTTAATATTTATGTGGAAACCATGATATATTTTTTAGGATTTTTTGATGAAAAGAAGATTGAAGAGCATTTTTTTTTTTTTAAGTTTTTTTTTTTGTAACAAAAAAATTTTTGCTGTTACTTTTGATCAATTTAATGCATTCATGCTGAATAAAAGTGTTAATTCCATGAAAATTTAAGGATCATTAGACTGACATACTATAAGGTTTTCTCATATTTTGACAATAGAGACAAAGCAGTTCTCAAAAGGTCATTTGACACATTAAAGTATAACTTTTCTTCATGACCTCATTCCAGACCTCATTATACATTATTTCCGCAGATGAATTGCGTGAGAGCACATCTCATGGTAAAAGCTCACCACATGAGAGCTTGGCCAGCATGTTAAGATGTGACAAGAAACAACTTGAGCAAACACCTAACGCCTAAACATGTAATTCATAACACAACACAGGATGTGAAAGTGATGTGGAGTCCAGCGGTTCATTTGTCAGTGTGACCTTGCTTCACTTCCATCAAGGTTCTGGAAAGGTACCATGCCTCCCCGGGTGGCGCTTAGCAATTATGATAACATAAAAAAAAATATCTGGAGATAACTCAAAACCCATGTCCATTATCGCCAAATATGGCGCCTTCATTACCAAGACCGAGCAATCTGTTCCACATAAGAGAAACCATTTATGCATTCAATAGTTGCGTGGCAGGCAAAATTAACTTGGCACGAGGTGAGAGGAAGACTGTCTGTAGCCGAACGAAGGCAAGCTAGAGAAGTCAAACTGTTAGTTAATTAGTTAAGCAGCTTCACATTAACCTTTGACGTTACCTATGTAAATGCTGATGAGGGTTCCTGTGCCCTCAGTGCAGGTGATGGACAAACATTGGTGCTATATGTGTAATATCACTTACTCAAGGACACTCGCATTATTATGATATAAAGAGTCACAACTCTGTGTTAATGAGGCTGTGTTTAATGGTTGTATTATTTAATTATTGCCTCCAAGCTGCTGTCTTAGAAATCATGTTGTTTCCCTTGTACCTTAATGAATCTTGTTTCTCTAGGCTTAATTAAGAAATGTGATATACAACAGCTTATATACATTGAACAACATGAAAACTATACAGTATATGAAAACATAGGCCTGAGGCCACAATTGACCCTTAAATTGTTCCTAAATTTGATTTAAAACCCACACCCACTCTTTGGGTCCAAGAATTTTAACATGTTTTCTATTTGCAAATGGATTTTGTGAAACAAAAGGATGTTTTTTTGTTCATACGTTCAAACATAAGACCAATTTTACATTTTCAAATGAGTGGTGAGTGCATAGCCTCTTAGGTGTTCTGAGTGATTGTTTTAACCCTCTGGGGTCCGAGGGTGTTTTGGGGCCTGGAAAAGCACAATGTTTTGTTGATATTGTGAGTGTACACAAATAAAAGTAGACCCTTTACAGATTTAAATGCTGTATTACTCTTATATGTACGGTCAAGTATGAAGGAGCATTTTAGTTCTTTTCGCTGTCATCATTCAAATCTGCAAAAATTTCCGCCGGCGGAACTGTCGACCCCAGGAGGTTAACATGCTGCAGTGTGGTTGCTAGGGTGTTCTTGGTAACTACTTACTGGCCTAAAAGCCTGTTCAAACCAAGACTGGTAACTATAACAATAACTATTAGTGTCAACACCAACACAATATAATGTTCTGTTTCATCTTACATGCTAGTTCAAGTTTGGGTTAAATCCCCAAGTATGAGCAATAGCAAAAGAGATGCAATAGAGATGCTTGCCTTAGAAAGCACTGCTAATAACCAATGTCATTGCAGAAGTATGGTATTCTTTACAGGCAGCCATTCCATTCCACTTAGGAAGTATATACTGAATGCACATTGTATCACCCTCTGCTTTTTCCCCCTTAGTCTCCTCAACTGAAGTAACCATTCTGACCTTTAGAGGATGCTGTTGTCATTAGGACAAGGCCTATTTGTGACCGAACACTCTCATTCTCATTTCTCTATCTCTCTCTGTGCTCACTGGATCCCTTCACCTGAATGGAGTGGTTTTCCATTAGTGAGGAGCATAAGCAGTTAAAAAAGAGAGGGATTGAGCGCATATTTATAATGCCACGCCAAATGGTTCCCTGACACAGTGAAGCGTGACTGTGAAAATTGATTATCGTGCAGAATTCAGCCAAATACTGTCAAGAGCGTGCTGCACTGATGCTGACGTTAAACAGCTTAAAATCACAACATGAACTGGACCTGAATCACTGCAGAGATTCATATTTTGTTTCATTGCCAGGCTGTCAACTTAATTTTTCCGAGTTGTAAAAGTAAGCGTTTCCTGAATAACTGCCTTTTTTTGGTCCTTTCTTCGGGATATACCGTTTAGAAGCAAGATATCTTTTACTAAAGGATTGAAAGGAACTAATTAAAAGTAATTGGAAATTCTGAATTGATCTGGCCGACCGATACTAAGTGTGGTTTGATTAAAGCTGTCTTCTACAACCAATCAGATAAATCAATGTTGTTTGATCAATTGTGTTTCCTAAGCGGACTTTAAAGCAGGGCCATAACTGCTAAAGGGATAGTTCACAAAAATAAATAAATTGTTTCCTCGTTTACTCACCCCCATGTTGTTTCAAAGCTGTATGACTTGGAAAAAAATAACTGTTTGTGTTCAAATAATGAAAGTTAATGGGGACCAAAATAACAATGGATCCCATTAGCTTTAAAAAAAAAAACAACATTTGTGTGTGTTCTGCAGAAGGAAGTCAGTCATTTGTATTGGATTTGGAACAAGTAAATGATTAAAGATACAAAACTGTATGAGTTTTGTTGAACATATAAGATGATATTTTGAAGAATGCTGGCAACCAAACAGTTAATGGTAGCCAATGACTTCCATAGTATGGAAAAAAAAATACTATGGAACTCAGTGGCTGCTGTTAACTGTTTGGTTACCAGCATTCTTCAAAATATCATCTTTTGTGTTTCACAGAAGAATGAAGTGCATACATGTTTGGAACAGCTCAGTAAATGGCAGAGGTGTAAAGAGTACCTAAAAACCATACTTGAGTAAAAGTACAGATACCTTACAGTGAAAATGACTCCACTACACGTTACAAGTCATCAATTCCAAAACAACTTGAGTAAAAGTCTTAGAGTATATGATTTTAACAGTACTTAAGTATTTTACTTATACTAAATATAGGCTCAAAGATGCACTAGTCAAAGAGACATGCCAGTGAAAAACTGTAACGTAGTGGAGAAGCTGCGGAAAACAGGCAGAGGCAAGGATCTATGTGCTGATATTTCATGGAAAAACTAGAACAAACAATAAGGCAAAAACCAAAGGGAACAAAGAATAGAATGACTGGCAAACAGACATCCATTACATTCAACAACTCACAAGGAACTAAAGAAAAACTATGGCTATATATACACACATTGAATCTGTTTAGACCGTTAGCATCTCGCTCAAAAATGACCAAAGAGTTTCTATATTTTTCCTATTTAAAACTTGACTCTTCTGTTGTTGCATCGTGTACTAAGACCGACGGAAAATGGAACTATAGCTAGGAACTATACTCTCATTCCGGCGTAATAATCAAGGAACACTTTCAGTGACCTGTAATAGGCAGTATCACGTCTTTTGTAGCAGAAATAAACTGCTGCAGAAAAAGCTAGGTCCATGCAAAATGTAATGTGTAACTGCAACACTCATTTCAAATAGTGAAGTAAAGAGTACAGCTACTCATTCAAAAATGTAGTGAAGTAAAGAGTAAAAGTTGCTAATATCTTTGATACTCAGTACAACTATAAAGTACCCGAAAAGATACTCAAGTACAGTAACTAATTACATTTACTCCAATACTTTACACCTCTGGTAAATTGTGACTGGATTTTCATTTTTGGTAGAACTACCCCTTTAAGGTGGTTACAGTTTTGAATACATGGGTACATTTTTGCAGAAATCTGCCCCAAATGGTAACACATAATGGAGCTTTATATGTGGACCCGAGTTGCATTTTAATCCCCTGCAATAGTGGACAGCAGAAAAAAAAATGTGTGAAACGAGATCTGTGACCTGACTGATATCTGCATTTGGCCTCTTTCTGTTGTCCAAGTCATCCCCACATGCTACTAACCATGAACACATTGCAAGGTGAGGTCTTTTTAAACAACGAGAGTCAGTAATTCATTACCTGTCATGACAACACCTCTCGACGACAACCCTCCCCCGTGATAGATTAAAGGGGGATTTCAAGGGGAATGACTTGGCAACTGTGCTCAACTCTCCTAATTGTAGGTTTATCTTCCTCTGTTCCCCTGTCCCTGTGTATTTTAAATGCAAGTTTGTTTGCCCTTTGAATCAGCCTTCACAGTGTGTATATGTATCTGTGTGCTTTTGTACATTTTAGCATATGTCTTCATGCTATTGTGTTTATCTATTTGCAGATCATCTAAAACTGACTGTCCGAAATGATCTGACCACATTGCGCATTCAATATGAGTCTCAAAAGAGTTCATTCTGCAGCTGTTCAGATTTCAGCGCAATGTTATAGGAAAGAGACGCCCTTTAGTTGTTCTGCTTTAGGCTGTTTTTATTTTTATAAATAAATAAAACAGGCAGTAAATGAAGGGTGGGCTCTGTGGAGGAAGCTCATTTCATGGCCCAGTGTGTATGTGTGTGCTGGATAATACGTAGTGCTGGGATTTTAGGGTGTGATTGGAGCAGATTGCCTGTGGGCTCCCCTACTGTGTTGCTGCAGCTGCTAAACAGGAGAGGAGAGAAAAGAGGAGATTTAACCTTATCGTCAGAGGAGCACAGAGGCCAACTGCACACCCTCCCTCTCCTCTACACACACAAGCAGGACAGGCAGCTGAAACACACATACACTTACATGTATATTTATGATCACACCACAAAAACAAACGAGAACATTTTACTTTCCATTGCAGTGTACATGTTACATATATTACAGGTCAAATAAGCGCTGCTTGTTAACAAAAATACTGCTACTACTGTTCTTATTAGGTCAGTAATTTTTTTAATAATCAATACTTTCAGTAAGGATGTCATAAATTGATCAGAAGTGACACAAAAAAAAAAGAAAATGAAAAAATATATATAAAAAAACTAAGTTGCACAACTGTTTTCAACACTGCTAGTAACAAGAAATGTTTATTGAGCAGCAAATCAGCCATATTAGAATGATTTCTGAAGGATCAAGTGACATTGAAGACTAATGGCTGCTGAAACAACTGCTGAACAAATCACATGTTAAAATGTTAAAAAAAATTATTTCACAATAATACTGTTTTACTGTATTTTTCAACAAAAAATGCAGCCTTAGTGAGCATAATAGACTTGCTAGAGATATGCTATTACTTTTCTAAGTGAAGAGATTGAAGAACAGATAACAGATGAAAATTATCCCATAGACTTGAGCCTAAGTACCAGAATACCATAACAACCTAACATTAACATTAACATGCTACATTAGCATTAACACTGTCGGTACGTTTACACGTCAATGATGTACTACAAAGCGGAAAAGTTTTTTTCTTTGTGTTTTTAAAAAAATTTGTGTACAGATGACAACATTGTCTAAACTATCCCCATTCATATGGATCTGTGAAAACAACTAAGACGCTGTATTATGCATGCCAGGCCAGTAGTTGGCGATGTCACTTTGGAAAGAAATTCACACATACCAATAATCTGAACACATAATACGCATGCATATTATGAACGTTTTCACAAAACTTTTGAAAAGTTGTGCTTTGAAACACATTTTCAAAAGTTTGGGTTTTCAGGCCCCCAGAAAGCCATGGTTGTGTAAATGAACAGCCAAAATGCAAAGTTTTCAGTGTTGTGTAAACGTTAATTAGATAATTAAACTTAACAATTAAAATTCTGTCATTATTTACTCATCCTGATGTCATTCCAAAGATATTTAGAAAAAAATCTTTTTTCTTTTTTTTTTTCTTTTTTTTAATCCATATAATTAGTCAATTAGGTACACTTGAACCATTTTTTTTTTTTTCAAAATATGAAAAATGTTCCACACAGGAAGGAAAGCCGGATACTAGGGATGCTCCGATCGATCGGCCGGAGATCGGTATCGGCCGATAATCACATTTTAAGACTCGTTCGGTACTCACTACACTTGGCCGATCTCACGAACCGATCGCAATTTGATGACGTCAACGCTTGACGACGTACATGATGCCTGGGGACATAAATCACCGGTGTGGAAATGCTATGACATTTCGAGAAACAATGAAAAATTAGCTATTTGTCGTGTACACACACACACACACACACACACACACAAAATCATCACATTTAACATTTAAAACTCACATTGTCATCTTTAACACTGATAAATATCAGAAATGTCGTGTATGTTTTGCATGATGATATGATGAATGGATGGTTAATTTTTAACAGCAGATTCAGTGACGTTAGAGCTCTATGCTTGTGTTTATATCAGCCAGCCGCAGCATGTTTCAGATGCGGCTCTCCGCACTGCTTGGCTAAAAATAGTCTTTTGTGAGTTGTCACAGCGTGGAGGACTGAACAAAACCTCGTCGGAGCCGTAAGGGATAATGGTAACATAACACGCTCATCGTGGGCTGCTTTTAAATGAAAATTTATTTACAAAACAAAATATCTTCTTTGGCCATATTAGCCTACTCAATAGCATTAACACAGGCTTTACTCCTTTCAAACTTTATCTGGAATGTCACCGTTTCTGTCACTGCAACTTCCCGATCAGGTGAACGAACACACACACACATGAAATAGTCTGCCTCATGAAAAAAATGTATTTAAAAAAAAGTGTAGTTAATATTTGCATAATTTATGATTTATTTGATCCACCCGCGACCCACCCGCAAATAATCAGAATGCATTTTTATTACCCGACCCGCGGATTATCCGCAGCGCCCGTGGATATAGGAAAAGCAAAATATGAAAATATGTTTGCTGCGGAAATCAGATGGATTTACTGAAAAAGCAAATTCTCTGCCAGCAGGAGGTGCTTTAAAGCGGGAGAAACAGAGGGTTCCCCAGGA
>NW_015539889.1:2975757-2980810 GCF_001515605.1 Sinocyclocheilus anshuiensis | reverse complement strand
TATATAAAGCTTGAAGCATCAGAATTGGCATCGGTATCGGCCGATCACCATGACAAGAAATCGGTACTCAGTGTCGGCTGCAAAAATCCTGATCGGAGCATCCCTACCGGATACAGTAAAATACAGGTTTGGAACGAACTGAAGGGGAGTAAATTGGGTGGACTATACTTAAGTGACCAAACATTTGAAACTAAATAGATAGTGTCTTATTTTCCATAATCCAAAGGTATTTTCTCCACTCCATCAGATCTGCAGTTCGTTGAGAGCACCATCATAGAGTGAAATGGCATTCTAAAGCAGACTGGATCTTCTTCTGTGTCAGAAAGACAGGCCAGCGATTCAATGGCATGCTCACACACTGCTCTCATCCAGCGCAGAGCAAATTGTGCATGAAATTGGTTCAGAAAAAATGAACTGGAACGATCCCATCTTCGGTGCCTTTTTGCTAGGTCGGCAAAATCCATGTTGGCGGTTTAATTACAAAGTATTAACGCACCAGTGTTGCATGATGGGTGAGTCAGCTACCGATTGGCTCTCACCATAAATAACCATGGCTGTGTTGCTAAAACATGACAAATGTTGGTTGTAAAGTTCAAATCATATGTGGCAGTTCAAAAAGCTTGCCAGGGCTTTTGTGGAAACTATTAAGTGCACATTTATTGTATGGTCTTTCTTTGGATAGCATGATAAATGACTTCAGCATATTCACCTAAGGGAGCAGTGATGCAGTGCAGATATCTAGTAATTGAACAGAACAGCATGACTATTGCCAGAGAAAAGAGCAGAAACATTATTTTGACATTATGCAAGCCCTTTTTGCTCCAGACAAGATGTTTTAGATGTTCCTTGCTTAAAAAGATGTGTTCCTGTTTTTAAGGTGCATGTACACTTGCAATTTGTATATTTCAATTCACTTCTCAGGCCTCGTTCCGCTCAGCGGCTCTGTGACTGAAAACCTTAATCCCTGGCTCCAACTGCATCTTTATCTTTATTTTTTCCCTCACACTCATTCCTGGGCTCAAGGTTACAGTGTCACTAGTGGAGGCGTCCTTTCTGACACAAGGTTGATATGCTGGAATCTAAATTATACTAGGGCTAATCTTGTTCCTAAGTGCACATTAAAAGCTATGACCTTGTTTCATTACTAAGAGGCTTAGATATTTATTCAGACTTATTTATATCACACCCTATGTTTTTATTGTTTCAAATTAGAGTTCGCTTTAATATCTTAGAGGAGATTCATATAGATGAACAACAAGCAGAAGGTATGTGGTTTGAAAAAAGATGACCTTTGGCAGTGCCTGGTCTAAAAAGAAACAAGCCATCATTAATTCTTGCAAGATGATTTGTGATGTTTATGTTTTTTTTTTTTTAAAGAAAGAAAAACTCATCTGTCTGATGGGCACATCTGTCTAATAACATTTTTATTTGTGTGAAATGTTATAATATATAAGTGTAATAAAAAAAACGAAACATAATTTTTAAAGTTATAATCAATTTAATATTGTATTTTTTCTTTTTAATTTATATTTTCAAATAAAAGAGATCTGGTTGTACTGCTCTGTTATTTCTACAGTATATAACTTTATTTTAAAGGCCATTAGTACCTACACTGCTGCAAAGCAACCAGTCACAGTATTACTACAAGCCTGCTGAAACAATGTAAATGCTTTGAGTAGAACAACTATATGAATTATTCTGATGTCATATTGCTTTGAAGTAAGTCTTTTAACATCCTCCTTTAACTAGAGAACACATGCTCCACTAGTGCAAGTAATCTTAGACCTAAATGCAGGCTTCCTAAACATACCATATGTGGTCTCAGAAATTGCATTTATATCACATACCACATTTGATCAGAAGGGGAAGCAGGAGGGCTGCTTAAACAAACAGCTTCCTACACCAACCCAATACCTCTAGTATATATTTTCCAATTAATTTCAAAAATACGCATCCAGGCTAATGCCACGTGGGTGAAGTGTAAAACAGGGATCCATGTTGCAAGTAGTTGTTTTAAGGATTTAATGTTGTGGATGTATTGAGGTTAAGCTGTCTCTCTCACTAAACCTATGGTGGCCTGCTGTGAGATCAAAATACCCAGAGAAGATGAGAGATGAGGCAAGCACTTTATGTAACCCTATACTTTCTTACATAAACTCAAACCCCTCTGTATTCCAATATCAACACTTAAAAGCCCTCTTTCTGTGCTAAATTAGCCCACTTTAAAGGGTTAGTTCACCCAAAAATGAAAATTGTGTCATTAATTACTCACCCTCATGTCGTTTCAAACTCGTAAGACCTTCGTTCATCTTCGAATGCGGACACAAATGAAGATATTTTTGATGGAATCTGAGAGCTGTCTGACCCTGCATAGAGAGCAACGCAACTGAAATGTTCCCAAGTCCAGAAACGTAGCAAGGAGATCTGTAAAATAATCCATGTGACATCAGTGGTTCTTCCGCAATTATACGAAGCTACAAGAATACTTTTTGTGCACAAAAAAAAAGCTTTGTATAATTGCGGAAGAACCACTGATGTCACATGGATTATTTTACAGATCTCCTTGCTACGTTTCTGGACTTGGGAACATTTCAGTTGCGTTGCTCTCTATGCAGGGTCAGACAGCTCTCAGATTCCATCAAAAATATCTTAATTTGTGTTCCGAAGATGAACGAAGGTCTTACGGGTTTGAAACGACATGAGGGTGAGTAATTAATGACACAATTTTCATTTTTGGGTGAACTAACCCTTTAATTATTAAAACTAGTGGAGTATGTTCAGCAGACGCCTAAAACTCAAGCATCCTTTTTACAGAGGCTTAAACCTGATTTAGGGAAATCCAGAGCCTGCATTTTAGCTTAAACCTATTGAGAAAGGAGATAAACCCAACAGAGTACACAGGATTAGCAAGAATCCACTGAGAGCTGTTGAGAAAAAGCCACCGAACGGATGGGCAAATGGACTCGGAGTGCTAGATATCCAACCTACTTATAACTAGGTCTGCGTAATGAATGCTAATACAAGTTTCACCATGTCGATACCCAATTTAAAATACTTGCCGCTGTGTCAGTAACTGTTTCTCTGTGGGGGAAAAAGTCAAAGTCTTATTTTAAAAGTATTCGTGACTTTCATTTGGGGCAAAGGAATTGCTAACCACAGAGAGAGTGTGTCTGTGTGTGTGTATCAAGAAAGGAAAAAGTCTTTTAGCTACCGTGTGCTTTAGTTAGGCTTGTGTGAACAAAAGATAAGCTGTGGCCTACAAACCTCACAGAGTAAGACTCGTATCTTCGGCAGCACCAGCCACCCAGGTGGAGAGGATATGTGTGTGGGTTGTGTGCATTTGAGCGATCAAAACACACTCTTGTCTTTCTGGTGGCGAGGAGTGTT
This sequence comes from Sinocyclocheilus anshuiensis, assembly GCF_001515605.1. NCBI lineage: Eukaryota > Metazoa > Chordata > Actinopteri > Cypriniformes > Cyprinidae > Sinocyclocheilus > Sinocyclocheilus anshuiensis. The sequence goes on along the minus strand of NW_015539889.1, from coordinate 2,977,423 downwards.
GAAAGCCTGCCGATTCCCCAGACTTCACCTTGCCAAATTGACTTCACAGTCTCTGTCCTTGCCAAACGTACCTCAACATTTTCCTTGCATGTTTGTCGTCGTGCCATAAACAGTTATACGCATTGAGGGATTTGCAGAGGTTAAATTTGTCTTGCAGAGTGCCCTGGAGAATTCGCAGCAAAGCTCCACTTTCTGCCCTCATGTATCATGGACAAAACAGTAATCACATGAACATGCACTCTAGGGACTTTTAATGTGACTTATTAGTTTTGAAGGGTGATAGCAGAACATTTAGCCACTTCCTCATTTATCACGATATGGTTTAGCGTGTGTATTAGCGTAAGTGTATGTTTGTTGGTGTATCAGCATTTGTAATATGTGAGAATATTTATCTGGTGGTGAGCCTCTGCCTGAAAAAAATGCCTTATGCAGTGACAAGGTCAGAGATGGAGAGGAATAACTGGGTTAGTGCCAGGAGCATGTTGCCAGATTGCATGCGTCCATCCTACTGATGCAAGGCGTGAGTAGACAGGGAATGCTAATGTAAGAGTAACCACCCTGTCTTGTCTGCATTTCCACTGAACTGTGAGGCATCTGGAGTCTTTAAAGGGGTCCTTTCTTACACTTATTTATTTCTTTTGAGGTCCACTTATGTTAAAGTGTTTCCCAAAATGGGTGCAATCCTGTGTAATATTTTTGTACTCTCTTTCTGACTTTTAGAATTAAAAGGGTAGGCTAGTTCATGCAAAAATGAAAATTGTCATCATTTACTCGCCTTCACATCCAAACATGTATGACTTTCTTTCCTCAGTGAAACACTAAGATATTTTGAATAAAATGGACAATGAAAGTCAATGGGGTGTTTAGACCCCAACATTCTTCAGAATATCTTATTTTGTGTTCCACAGTAGAAAGCAAATAGGTCTGGAACAACATGAAATCTAGATCATGATTATAGATTTTTTTAGTTTTTGGTGAACTATGCAAATACACAGGAACTTTTTGATGTGTAAATGTGGAAAAGTATAGAGCTCCACATGGGGGGAATGAGAAATTGTGGCCACTAACAGAGCAATCGCACCAGAGTTTGTTTTAATCAAACCAAACCTGCCAAATGTGAACACCCTTAGTGCACGTAAATGCCCCTGCAAACTTGTGTTGATCTACCTCCACTTTCAAGTGCAAGGCCCACGTCTCAAAATCCAATCAGCAACCAGTGGACAGAAACAAATCCCTGCCCAACATGTTTTCTTTTTTGGTAATTTGTTACCCTCAGATGTACATAGCAATACGAAGAAGGTCTATGGTTACTTCTATTTCATCATGACTTTAAAAATTTGTGGCCAGACTGTAATTTAAAAAAAAGAAATGTGATTTCTCATGTAGTGAACAGCACATGGCGGGGCCCCTCTCTGACCACAACAGTGGACAAAGGTTTGCTAAATTTTGATTGGATCTTGGTGGACTAACATAAGCAAATTGTCCAACGCTGTCAGATAAAGATGCTAGTAGGGCTGTCGCGGTGAGGGAATTTCCCTTGCGGTAATTTTGAGTGGCTCAATAGCGCGGTATGCGGTATTATCGCCATACACACATATATATATATATATATATATATATACACACACACACACATATATATATATATATAAATTATATATATATA
>NW_015539889.1:2958874-2975366 GCF_001515605.1 Sinocyclocheilus anshuiensis | reverse complement strand
CTTTCCTTGGACATGACAACCTATTTTCACAAATATATATGACTCGGCCTGGAGGACAGACGCAAGTAATCGCACGTGCTCAGTCGATCTCTCTCTCATTCACTGTCTGTTTAGGCTTGTTAAGTGAAAATCTACGGAGCCTCTGTACAAATCAGCATGGTACACATTATGTTATCGTTACTAACTTGTTTAATATTCAGTCCACATGCATGAAGTGTAAAACGAGAAGGGCATAACCTTACGAAAAAAGAAAACGCGCAAAAATCGCGGTTGCTGCGGTTCTTGCATTCCTCTGCGGTTTGCTCGTCAATAGCACGGTATTGCGATATTGCGGTTATCGCGACAGCCCTAGATGCTAGCACAACAGCCAGACACCTGTTAGAGGCCAAGAAGAAGACCTCTGGTACTCAGCCCGGGAAGAACAGGACTTGGTCAAAATGGTCAAAATGCAGTTTCTGCCCTTCACTCACCTAGAGACTGATTCCTAAGGTTCAGCCTGTGACCACCATAAAAATTCCTTAGGATGCAGCAGCAGTGGGTGAAACGAAGAGAAATCACAAAGATCCATCCAAATCCATTCATAACTATGTTTTCAAAACTTAAAATTTATGCAAACTACAACACATCCATTTTATACTTATTCAGAGAATTAAGTATTCTCCGTGACGGCTATGTGTAATGCAACATCTTACACAAACTCCGCTGTTAATGGACAAATGAATGCATACATGACAGTTCAATCTTTTTCCATCATGTTTGGACTTAATGCTTTCGTAACATTGCCAAAGGTATTCTGGTTGTGGTTTGGTAAGTGACTAATGCATCAGTAAAACTTTGGTGACACTTTTCTAAATGTGTGTTTGGACTATGCAAATAAGTTCCACAGGAAGAAAGAAGGGTGGGCCACACTGTGTCACCCGCTCTGATGGAAACAGCCAATCACAGCACAGAAATGGAGAAGAGCCAAATTGCAATCTCCTCACTGAAAAAGGATAAAAGTACCCTTCTACTCCGTGCTCTGAGTCTCAGTCCTGCGAGAGAAGGAACGCTCACTAACAGATCAACAAGTTCTGAGTCTCCTGTCCAGAGAGACAATAGCAGATACACCGTTCTGAGTCTCCACCCTGCGTGGTATGAGATAAGAATAGATCAACAAAGTTCTGAGTCTCAGTTCTGTAAGAGGAGAGACACTAACAGACACAACCCATTCTGAGCCAGCAGTCCATTGCAGGGAAGGCAGCAACAGACGCATTTGTTCTGAGTCTCTGGCACGTCCAGTGAGACAATAACAGATACCAAGTTCTAAGTCTCAAGCTTTTGAGACAGCAACAGATACAACCACGTACTGAGCCTCCAGCCTGCAAGGAAAGAGATACTCTACATTCAGAGTCTACATCCAGAGAGTCAACAACATATGCAGCACTTCCTGAGTCTCCATCCTCGAGAGACAAATCAATTGACCAAGTTCTGAGTCTCTAGCCCAGAGAGGCAGAAGACATACAGACATTTGCAACAAGGTTAAGCTCCAGCGAGCAAACCTTCACTTCAAGGTACTTTCGTCTGCGTGTTCCAGACTAAGGACCTTCTGCACCTACTCCAGGGCCACGTCTGTGTTCTAGATTTTAGGACCCTTTGGTGCTCCAGAAGATCAACATCCTACAGCGCTTTGTGTTCAAGGCTGTTGAAATGGATTCCTACTCCTTTCCCCAATGCATTGTTACCAGCACAATCAGTAGAAGAAGTCACCGCCACCGGACTGCTCACTTGACCACAGAGAATGTAAATATCACTTATCCAAACCTCTTCCAGAGACAATGGCATTATTGCATATTATCAGTATATGATTTCTAATTTAAATTAGATGTTATATAGCTGATCAGTTAAGAACAAACAAACTTTCAATTATTTGTTTGAGGCATAATAAGGTTATTCACCTTATTAGTTTCAGTTTATCTTTTCATAAGATGATGTAACTCTGCCATAGCTACACCCAACTGAATCACTTGCATTGTATGCATATTATGCACTTTATTCCTTTTTCATTTATGGTTTTCATTTAGTAGTTGTTGATTACTGTTGTCTATCTTTTGTTAATACAATTTATTTTATTACACTTGTGTCTTCCTTGTGTTGATAATACAGTAAGAGGTTCTGCAAGTTAGATATTCCACAAATCTTTCTTGTCTGATGTACTCATAACCGCACCTTAAGTGACATGTGATCCAAAAATCATAACGTCATCGATGATGTGAGTACCCATCAGTACACTATTTCGCCTCCCTAGGTTGGCGAAAGCAAAATTGCTACACTCATCATATGACCCCTTTAAGCGTGTAATTTATCAAACTTTTTTATCAATTAACTGTACTTACAAACAGCTTCAAATAAGCACTTGTAGTTATGGTATTTCTGTAAGGATGAATATAATAATTCATCCTTGCCAATTTAGAAAACAGACTTTATTGAAGCTTCTATTGTCAGTCAACTTACACAAACACACACATACACACAGAGTTTGGTAAATAAAGTGTCAAGACTGAAATTGCCTCCCCAGGATATGAAAAGTAGCAGTTTGTTACATTATAAAAGAGCAAGTTGTCATGATAGTATAGTATACAGTATGTGTTTCCACCTTTTAAACAGATTACAAGGTGTCCTCTAAAAATGTAAGATTGAAAATGTCAGATGTTCTCTGTTCCTTATCTTTTCTAGTCCTTTTTTTTTGTTCCCCTCAGATACATACAGTATATCTGTCTGTCAGATCTTTCTTGCTTTCACTCTCTCTGTCTTCTCCCCCCTCACAAAGTCACTTCACATAACTGCCTCACCTCATTTCTCTGCTGTTGTGTTGATCTGTCTTGTTAACGCAAACCATAACTTGAGGAGACAGGTCATAGGCTTCCCTAACACACAACACCAAAACAGAGTCTGCACAATGACTGCATTTACATGCACAGAAATGTCCCATATTAATCAGAATTGATTCAGATTCTGATATTTAGATTCTGATGTTCATTACCCTTTAAAAGTTTGGAGTCAGTAGGATTTTTTTAAAGAACTTAATAGTTTTATTCAGCAAGGATGCATTAAATTGATCAAAAGTAACAGTAAAACATTTATAATATTTTAAAAAATAGATTTATGTTACATGCTGTTCTTTTGAACTTTCAAAGAATCTTGGAAAAAATTAAGGTTTCCATAAAAATATTAAAAGCAAAAACATGTCAACTATTTTTCAACATTAATGCATTTTAAAATATATTGAAATAGTAAACATTTCACAATATTACTGTTTTTACTGTATTTTTAATCTAATAAATGCAGCCTTGGTGAGTATAAGAGAAGTCTTTCAAAAAAACATTAAAAAAACGTACAAACCCCAAACTTTTAAAATGTGTATGTCATGCAAACGCATAAGCCTGATTATAATCATCTAAATGGGCTTGTATTACAGTTTCTAGATATCTGAATAAGACAGCAGGCATTTCATACTTTTGATTCATGTAATCACCTTATTCAAAGTACAGACTATAATTGAACAATCATTCATCTTTGCTTGTTTCTTTCCAAATTAGAGTCATTATGGGTTAAACAATTCAGCAATTGAGTAAACATATTTTGGAAGGAATAGAAGATGCAAAGAAAGTATTATAAATCAAAATACAGATGGGTGAAAGCACTGTAAGAATCTCATGACCTACATTTTGCTGTTGTTTGGGCTTGTTGTCAAGAACATGAATGAGGATTAATGAATCAAAATGACTTCAATTACTGTGCACAATTGCCAAAAACGCAGCACTTCCTGTAGAGAATAGCAGAAAAGAATGTGCATAATTTATTCAGAATAGAGTATATTGAGTATAATTTATTTAGAATATACTAATAACGTGTATAGAAATATTTCAGTAGCTGTATAACATAACATCTTTTTTTGAGTAAAGGTTTAGCTAGAATATAGTTCTTAATTGGAAAGTCATGTGCATGTAAACATGGTCAGTGTACTAGCGTGGGCGTACTTGTGAACATATCTTTATGTGTATATATTCTTTCTGTGTGTGTTTGTGGTTGTCTGTATGTATAAATGTGTGAGAGGCCAAGTATCTCCACACCCCCTCGAAATCTCTCATTACAGTTTCCTCCTGGCACTGTGGGGCCCTCTCTCTGTGTCACACCGTTCTCTGTCCAATTTTCTGGAGACATGACTGGAGGGGACAAGCAGTCCAGATCTGTCCATCTGCATGTCCCCATGGCCCCTCAAATCACTACTTAAGAGGGGACATATGACGACCTTCTGTGGAGAGCTGATTTCAGACCAATTTACTCACATTTTCATCTCAGGTTTGTTATGCTTCATTTGGACCTATCATTTTAGTCCTTTAATGAGAAAATGTGTTGGACATACTCCTGTTTTTAGACCCAAAGACATGTTAAGTAGTGCAGAATGCTTCTGGTCTGCTAAATCCGTGCATGTTGATGCTGACTCACCCAAGTAGGCTGTCGTATCTCCAACAGCGAGGGCAGAAGCAGGTCAGAAAAACAGCATAATGCAGCAAAGCACAAAAAAAAACTGTCTTTTCATTCCATCCATGTCTGAAAGTTCACAAAACCAAGTCAGCCAAGTCTAACATGCCTTTTTTTTTACCTCTCAGTCTTGCTCGCCTGCCCCAATCACACTTAGAGAGTCATTCAGATCTTTAGTTTGCACTCACCTTCCCGAAACAGCCTCTAATCATTCCATCTCCTGCTTATCACCACATAATTGGAGGTACAGCAATTAGTGAGCTCTAATTGATCCAAGTATGGACAGCACCAGACTGACGCAGCAGTTTAGCATAGGGCTAATTCTCATCCAATCCGCAGCCTGTGTAAGAGAGCGCTAGATAAATCAGAGAACAGAACAGCAAAAAGTGGCTCAAATGCGAACCATTATTGGCACATTCACTCGTACTGACCACTGGAAAGTGGGTTGCAGTGAAATATAAGAGTCCAATTATTCACACTGTAAAACAGCTATCTGCTTAGCCAAGCACCTAGGGAAATTCAATAAGTTGTTCCACAGATGAGACTTGGCTTTTACTGGACACAGATTTTGTGGGCATCTATCACAGAGTCGCGTAGACTAACTAGTCTGCCGATACAAGGAGCTGGACAGGGGAGTAAAATAAATGGTGTGCTCTCTCAGCAGGCCTTAAAATTAAAGTGAGACATTGTGGGCCAACCTGACATGTTGTATTTGGAAAATAATGGCCTCATGCATGCATTTTTTTGCTCGAGGAGCATTATTTTCCAGGACCTTGGGTTTGAATTGCTGTATACTATTGGAAGGATGCCTCAAATCCTGTGTGAATGCCATTGCCTGTAATCCGGCTAATCCTCTCAGGTGTGGCGTTACTCACAGGAAGGTAGCTTATTGGTGATGGGGAATCAAGGCCAGGGCATCTAGCAAACATGCACCGGAGAAAATGTGTTGATTTAAGCTGTCTAAAGCTGTGAAACTTAAACTTTTAGCTTCTTTGTACATTATACAGTATTTGCATTTTTATTTGTTCACTTAGTCTTGCCACAAGGCAAGTAGAGGTTAGATATAGAGGAAGATCCCATCTTGAATTCTGCCCTTGGCACTTCTTATTACCTTCACTGAGCCCTTGGGAAAGGTACTTATTACCATTTGCTCTGGGGGCCACCTGTGCTCAAACTTCCTCAATTTTGTGTTATTTAAGATAAAGATATGCAAAGCAAAGGGGCAAGGTTGGCAGCTGGCTGTAATAGGTGAAGTTTAACCTTAATAAATAGGGGGGTGCACAATATATTGGTACCATATTTGTTATTGACCCATATTAGAGATCACTTATGGATATGTTATATGGCCCTCATTCAAATGGTTTTCAATATCTATGTAGAACTGAACTTGATAAAATGAACATGGTTCCTTCATGAATAAATGTGTGTCTTTTTGAATTACAACAATAATGATATTTCAATTCACACACACTTCATTTTATTACCAGCCATTTTTCTGTCTAGTTTTGGCTAGAAATTGTTGTGTTTGTTGGCAGTGCTAAAGCATTTTCATATGTCACATGGGGTGTTTGCATGTAACGTGCTGTCAATTACATGACTGCTGCAACCTTTCATGCCTGTGCGCTTTGACCACAAGAACATCTGCATCCTTTCTGAAACTCACGTCAGAGACAGAGTGGGAGAAACCCGCAGCGTTAAACTGACACACATGACAGGTCTATGTCAAATGCATGTTAGAAAACTTGTATCTACTTATGGACAGCTTGCGCATACCACACATGCTTAATCCACACTAATTTAATTCATCAAAGTAGCTTTATTTGCATATATGTAATTGTGCTGACATGCATGCATTTAATTTCCTTTGTAAGCTCTTTAAACTCACACTCACACAGACAGACAGAAAGGTTATGTGTCGACCAAAGCAGTTTATTGATGAGGGTGTCATTACACTGATAAGTCCATTAAAACGACAAACTGCACTGCTACCATCATGTACACAAAAGTGCTTTCATTTCTATTTGTGCTCAGTACCTGCTATGACGTACATAGATACTATAGCACACTACGGAAGCAAACATACACATGAATTAAGCAATTCTAATTGTTCAAAACTCTGTTGAGCTAACATGTAGAAGAATCCTGTCTATTGAAAGGTTTTGTGCACAAAGTTATTTTTCCTTTTTTATTGCATTGCATTAAGGAGAATGACTGAAAATGTATCCCAATCTATTACACTCAAGCCTACCGAGAGTTGTCGTTGATGTATCAATTTCTAACAGTTCCTAAAAGAACAGTTCAGCCAAAAATTTAAATTGTCATCATTTACTCACCCTCATGTTGTTCTAAACCCACGACTTACTTTCTTCCATGAAATACAAAAAGAGAAGTTTTGAAGAATGTTTACGCAGCTCTAGTATACACAATGTCAGTATACGAGAGTCTGTCACGCTCCAAAAAGAACAAAAAAAGCACCATAAAGCATCAAATGAGTTCATACAGCTTAAAAGTAAGTGTGAGAAGCAGACATTTTTGTCAAATGTTTGTAAAAAAAAAACATTTTCACTTTTTTTGAAAGTCTCGCTTGACCTCCTGAGGGTATTTTGGGGTGAACTCTTCTTTTAAGAACATGATTATAGCACCAATACAACCATGACAACATCACTTCTGCATGTATTAAATACAATTTTTGTGTGAACTCAAACTCATACTTTATGCATATCCTCTGGTTGGCATAGTGAACACAATTTTTGCTGATCAGATCAGGCAAATGATGTGGTCATTCATGTAAAGGCAACAAAATCTTTTTGATTCAGTGTAATCACGTACAGCATGACTTTGATAGACCTGGATGACAGTCGGATAATACTGAATAACAATGATTGAAACATCCAGACCGCAATATTTCAAACAACATAATATACTGTAGATTAAACGTCAGTTTAGGTTTTGTGACCATTCAGAAGTCATTCAGAAGTTTTGATTGCATAAGGAATAATAATAATATTAATAATAATAAACTTAGTGGAAAATAACAACCTTATATTATTTCGTCTGAAAACTATCAGAGAATTGGACATCTAACTATGAAAAATATAAAACAATGCATTTGAGGCAACATGGTCACAGTTTGGCCACTTATTGATTCTGAAGAATGCTTTACCTGATGACTTAATGTGGGGAAATGGGGAAACGGCATAAGATTTCTCACCTAACAGTACAGTCTGTAATAGCTGAAACAGCACCATGCTGAGATTATAAATGAGCTCTGGGTCTAAAAACAGTGTTGCTTTGGCAAATATCAGGTCAGGAGCTTGGTTTTGTTGCAGTACAAACCACTGTGTTGGTCTCTGAAGTCTTCTGTGATAGATCAGCTTAGTGCTATAAAAATTATTCAGTTCTGAAAGGGAAGACTGGTTCATGTTCCGTAATAAGACTCCTTTGGTGGCAATCACTGATTTTGGCAGCAGGTTTCCGACAGACATGTAAATGAGGAAGTGCATGCTTCGCATATGACAGGTTTAACAAAGCTGAGTCTGGCCTGTGTGAAATTAGCATTGTCCTTGGCTTTCGATCCCACAGAATGCTGTTTATTAATCGCCAGCCCAGAAGTAGGAGGTGCTGACCAGATGGGTATTTTTATACTGCTTCAGTTATATACAGCTTTCTGCATTTATCACTTTGACACTAATTTGCCTGAGCCCATCTGCGATGTGTCATTCCTATTTTCTGGCGCTCTTAGTAAAATATCAAATAAATAAATGACCGTCAGAATTATAAGTCTATGAAATAAAAATAAAACAAACAATTACAAAATGAAATAAAAAAATATACACTCTAAAAAATGCTGGGTTAAATACAACCCAGTGCTGGGTAAAATAGGGACAAACCCAGCAATTGGGTTGTTTTGACCCAGCAGTTGGGTTACTACCCAGAAGGTTGGGTTAAACATGTAACCCAACCGCTGGGTAACAACCCAATTGCTGGGTTTGTCCCTATTTAACCCAGCACTGGGTTGTATTTAACCCAGCATTTTTTAGAGTGTATACTGGCAAACTGTAAACGTAAAACGTTTAAATAGATGTTTTATTTACAGTTGAAAAATGCACCCAAAAGTATCGTGGCATTTTAAAATATTTAATATTTAAAAAGGTACAGCTTTGCAGATTGACCTTTGATGCTACATACAGTTCTTTTGCAGATAATCTACAATGACATACAATGGCCAAACGGAGTGCATCTTAGTAATGGCTGAATCAAAGCAGATCCACAGTGGGCTGATGTTTTTAGTCCTGAGTCTGTTTAATCGACTGCTGGTGTTTGGTACTGTATTGGTTCAGTGAGTGACCTGATACATCTGACATACATCTTAATGCAAAGACTCGTTCCTGTGTGTGAACTTCAGGTTTGGTGAGCCATTTCACAATTTCAGTAGCGTAGAATCTGCTAAAATAGTGGACGTATCGTTTCCTGAAATCATTTCCCTGATGATCGTTGAAGGCCCAAGCCTATTGTTTGCCTATTCACAAGTCCTTATTTATAACGCATGCAAACTTGATTTTGGTTTTTCATAATACAAATGACCTTTTTTTGTATTACAAAATTAATGCCATCCATTGCCTCACTTATAATGAAACAAATGTTTCCAGTAACTTGCGTTATTACTACAGTTTCTACAATTTTGAGCATTTAAAATGCCAACATTTCAGTCTTAAAGCACTAAATCTTTCTGCGCTATACATATATGTTGAGGCAATGTTTGTACATATTGAAAATCCTCATATTTTTGTGTTTTATGAATGAAGGCCTCGCATCACAAACCACGTCCATCTTTCCTATCGGTCCTCATGTTTAACACCATTTCCCTTTTCAGTTGAAACGCAGATACCTGAATTACATGTGTAGTTTGACCACTGAATGTGGCGTCGTTCTAAAATCCACTTGATAAAACTAAGATTTTTGCGAACTATCGTGGATTAGAAAAAATACTGATCGTACAGAACTAGTTCAGTCAAATCTCTCCTACAATAAGGAAACACAACAAGGTGGAGACTGTTTACACCTCTGTGGTCAGTGTGACAAAAGTAGGCATTATGCAGTCCAAACAGTGAGTTTAAACCAAGAGCAAATACACAGCAGGTCCCTTTCCTTTTGTGTTCTTTCGCTTTGCACAGCATGCCGCTGCATCTTCACAGGACATCGAGAATCAGTTTATGTAAGATATGGGTTTGTTGTCCTGTTGGTGGGAGGTAAATAATGCTGGTCTCCCGGGTGCCAACTGAACTGAAATGAATACGAGCATGTGGGTATTCGGGTATACGGTATATCCGATATACTGGGCATTCTGTCACTTCAGTTGGCTTTGGATGGTTTCTCCGGGAGAGAAAGAGATGCTCACACACAGATCATCACAGATGAATTACCTACGGGAGGCACTAGGACCCAGACAAACGATCCCTGAGAGAGTCAGTGGGGGCCAGCTGGCAGACACAGATTTCTCGCCCTGATCGGGGCAGCTGCAGCCAGACTGCAGACATGACATGCATTTCAGCGAACTGGTGTGGGAGCCCCCCCTCGCACGTCTCCCCACCCCGGCAGACGCTCGGTAAGCACAGAGTCCGACCCCTGCATAAAAGCTGCTGCCTGCATGGACAGATGCACAGTTCCCTGAAAGAACCAATCCCAACCCCCAAACCCTAACCTTAACCCCCTTTTGTCCACAGTCCAAACAGTTCAGGCACACATTGACACACACACCTGCACGCAGGGCAGATGCAGAGCTGCTTTTAAATCACATGTGTCTTAACGTCTGCGGCAATGGCAAGGTGATGAAAGTGCTATTACCTAATAAAAAAATATGATATGAATTATGTGTCTGCAGTGATTTCCTCTGCAAGGTTCCTGATGCTTTACCTTTAAGTGCTGGAGGTTTTAATAAATGATTTCTCTCATCTTTTCCTTTTCATCATTTTTGTTTCAGAATATTAATGCCCCAAAACTGTCAGCAGACCTCTATATTTATGCACATTGAAACTTCTGGGGAAAATCATATTTGAATGAATCATGATTAAGAGTTAATTTTATGAGCAGTGATGAAAATTACAGCGCTGTATAATAAAGGGCTTGTTCACCCAAAAAATGAAAATTGTCATCATGTCCTCACACTCATGGCATTCTGGCTTCTGTAGATCACAAAAGAAGATATTTTGAAGAATGAATGTCAGTGGTTGACATGGACAAAAACAGCTGACACATTCTTCAAAGTATCTTCTTTTGTATTTTGTGAAGAAAGTAATTCATGTAGATGAGTAAATGATGACAGAATTTTATTTTTTGGGTGAATTGTCCCTTTAAATTGATATAAATCCTTTCCTCTAACTGCTGCCCATCAGGTACGGTGTCTAAGAACTACACCCAGCTGCCTCTGAAGAGCTAAACAAAATCTGAATGTCTTAATGTCCTGAACAGCTCTGCAAAGCCCTGTGTGTCTGTTAGCTAAACTAACAAGATGTGACATGCTTGGAAAGGAAAGCAATAGCACTTATGGAATTCAGTGAGAAAAATAAACACATGGAAAAAAGGAATTGTCCAAGTACAACATGGACAAAATATTTTCAAATTGGCAGCTATGCAGGCCTGACCACATTACAGAGGGCTCGACTTTAGTAGGTGAACACTAGGTCTGAGATGCTGGGCACGAGCAAGTCCCCAGAAATCATTTCATTCACCTCTGGAGTGCAGTAATCTGGGAAGTCAAAATGGGATCCTGAGTTAGCATGAAATGCTTCGAAGTCCTTGTCCAGAGCGGAGCAGTCCATAGGCATACTGTTAGAAATGATATGCAAGAGTTCCTCGTCCAATTCCTCATCCGAACAAGCTGATGACACCAAAGAGGAGGAGCTGGTTGAGGTTGGAGTGGAGGATCTTCCAGAAGTCGACCCTCGTGGCTCGCTCGTTGTGCACTCCGGGAGTGCCTGGCACTCATTATCCGAGGAGAGACTCTGGATGCTGCTGGTTTGAGAGATGGGCACTTTCACTCTGAGCTCAGGAACTGGTTGCTGGTCCTCAGAGGGAATGGTAGCCTGCTGGTGAAGGACAAAGTGACTTGACGGGTTGTGATCATCTTGCAGAGTCACTGGACTTTCTATGTTTACATCCATCATGTCGTCATCACTCATGCTCTCGCTGTAGCTCTTATATTTATTGCCAATAAAGTTCATTTTAGGCTTGGTAGAAGCGGGTTTGATCTTTAGCCCTTTGCAGGAGAGCCCAGTAGATCTTCCTGAATGGGACTTGCTGGATTTCATAGGCAACTTCTCTCTAAGTTTCACAGGAGTGGAGCACTTACTCTTCTTCCTGGGCCGGTACTTGTAGTCAGGATAGTCAGCCATGTGCTTTAGACGCAACCTTTCAGCCTCTTTGATGAAGGGTATCTTCTCATAATCAGGCAGTAGTTTCCAGCGCTTTCCAAGGCGCTTTGAAATCTCAGCATTGTGCATGTCAGGCCACTGCTCCATGATCTTCCGTCTCTCAATCTGGGACCAGACCATAAAAGCATTCATTGGTCTCTTGATGTGCCCAGTTGGAGTTTTGCACCAGTTGGGGTCTTTGTTAGAAGGTACATGTCCAAACACCTCAGCATCATCCTCTGCCGCCAGTCCCACAAAGACCTCTCTGGTAGAATTGCCATCCATGACTGACGAGTATTTGTGGGTCCTTTGCTGAACCATGATGCAGTGCTGAGATCTATTCAGTAGGTTCCCTAGAGTCATCCATAACGAGACACTCTAAGATGCAGCAATTCATTAATTCCTGCTTTTTATCCTGAAATAAAGACATGTCTTCAGTGACCTCTTATAAACTTATTCATCTGTTAAATACAAACTTTAATTTTTCCAACACAACTGTTTCCAAAATGTAATATTTCTTTTAAATGGATAATGACATAAGCCTTTAAATGTAGTCATTTAAACATGTGATAGATAGATAGATAGATAGATAGATAGATGTACATACAATTTTTTTAATATTACTAAAATATTCACATTTAATTATATATATATATAAATATCTTTTTTTTTTTATTACAGTTTAGTACTTACAGTACAAAGGAAGAAAGCTTCTTGCTTACTATGCACAATCAATTGCTCTCCTCACATAAGCATTTCCTCCGCTTTAGCAGTTGTGCCTGCTGTCCTGCATGCGAACCCTCTCTCTCAGATGCTCTCTATCCTCTCAGTCACTCTTCCTATCCTCGTCTGCCGTTTCTCCTCCCGGCTCCCTCTTTGTACGGATGCCCCCCCTCGTCTGCTGTTTTATAAACCCACACTGTAAACAGCTCAACCTTAGAGACACAGTCTCCTCCCCTTCCACCCACCGCTCTCAGTCGTGGTGTGTGTGTTTGTGTGCGTGTGGGTGTGTTAGTGTCAAGGATAGGGGGGTAAAAGTTTCCATGCAGTGAGGCACAGCTACAGTGCAGTGGATGGAAAGAGAGAGAGAAAGATGCTAACTGAGGAGGTGTTAAATGCTACAAGCAAAATCTTAAATTAGGACAAGACCTTCAAGGCAGTCTGGCACATGTAGAAACATGTATTCATGAATTTGTGTGAAGTAATTCTCAATTTACAAAACTGGAACTAGCACACTAGGCATGTATTCAATGTTGGAATTTGTATATGTGCATTTTTTATTTAAAAGAATTCATTTAAAAAAATCAATATGAAATGTTTTTGAGCGTGTGTAAGTAAATGTGTGTATTTTAAAATCTGTAACTGAATCTTTTTCACCACTTTATTTTTGGGCTAATTTTACATTATTATTATTACTTTTATTATTATTAGCAAAATATATAGTTTAGAAATTTAAGACATCTTTTTTGTGATATTAAATATACTGTGTAGCAGCCAGTATTGTATATTTAATTATTCAGGCTTATATATATATATATATATATATACAGTGAACAAAATTATAAACGCAACACTTTTGTTTTATATATTTTATTTATTTTCTATTTCATTTATATAATATATATGTGGAGATTTCCTTTGGCACTCTTAGTCTTTAACAAATTAAAATGAATATCCATTTAAAATTTGCCATTTATTTGTTATTAAATTATTAGTGGCTTAAGAATTGTAATATCATTTCATGCCTAGTTGGAGCTGTTCGTTCATTTTACAATAGAATATAGCATGTTACACTGTAGGACATGTCAACTCCTCAAGTATTTTACGAAACCACCCTTTTGTATTACATGAAAATAAACATGTACCATCACTAAAATGTCCTGGATTAGGTACTTGTGATGGACTGATGGCTGAATTGACATGGACAAAGAGATAAATTAGCTGCAATCTATATTTTTCTTAAACTTGGACATTGATGCAGTGTGCACTATCTTATAGTGGCTTCACACATCAATTTCTTCTGTAAAGTAAAATGTTAACGAAGGAGCATGGGGAATACAGAACATCTAATAAGCTTGCCTTCAGACTCTGAACATTAAACAAGAAGATCTGAAAGCATCTGCAACTGTCCTGAAATGACATCATTACATCTTGACGAAACTGATGATTAGAATGAGCGATCATCTTCTGAATAGATGCAGCCACTAATGCTTCAGTGAAATATGTCAGCCGATCCATATGGTCAGCATCACTGCATCAATACACCATTGCATCGATATACACTGAAGTGCCCCAAAACAGTTAATTAAAGCAGACTGTCACTAAAGTGCCAATAATGGTAATATACATTTAGTAATCAATGAAGGGCGGTCATCAGAACCCGAGGGCTGAAGTGCAAGCTTGCATTTCTCCGGATATTAACATATAATGGGCAACTGTCCAAAATCTTGTCTGCCAAATTATAGATTCCCATATAGTCATGCATCAGTCGACTCATGTAATTCTGATATAGGTGTGCGGGCCAGGTTTTCTTGTTCTCTGAATCAGCAAAAAAATCGAATCCAATTACAGATATGTTTGCTATTGTGTCAAGTTCATAGTGAACATCACTCCATTGAGGCCTCTTAACAGCGTCAATATGTCCTCCAGCGCTTAACGTAATGATCTGGGCCACGTCATGCTTGTCAGACATATTCGTTTGACAAATAAAACTTACATTAGCCCGACCCTAGAGAGCAGGGGCGGGGGTGTTAAACGAAAAAGACAACAACACTATCACCCATCGACCTAGTTCAGGCCCTGGCCAAATCCCTGGTCAGACCTAGAAACATCATCTAATTACGAAACGGGCAGAAAAGGGAGGATTGGACCCCCTGAGCAGGATGGGTGTCTGTCTGGCTGATAAGAGCAGGGCCTCCTCCTCTTCTGCACCCGTCCCGAGCGAGCAGGGAGCGTTAGAGCGGGACACAGATAGATCATCTTTCAGGGATTAGTGGGCAGAGGGAGGAGGGCACTGCCTGATCTCACTGCTGCTCCAGTTTCTGAATAAGTGGGAGCAGTGATGCCACCGCAGTGCTGAATGAACATGGTCGACGCATGCTGGACCGCCTTATAACACTCTTTCACATTCTTTGTTTTCGGGAAGGTAATTTTGCCTAATCTATCAGCCACTCTGACAAGTGATGTGTGAAATGGTTGAGTAGAAACAATAACATGCATGTCTCTCACATGTGTATTTCTTAAAGAAGTTTACAATGTTGTATTGCACCTCAGAATCATGATATCATTAGTTAAAGATATTCTGTATTTTTTCTAACATTGCAAAATTATATTTAATGTAAAGTAACACTTGAACTTAATTCCATACAAGTTCAAAAGTTTGGGGTCTGTAAAATTTTTCAGGGTTTTTGAAAGAAGGCTCACCAAGGCTGCATTTGGAAAAATATGGTAAAAACAGTCATATTGTGAAGTGTTATCACAATTTAAAATAGCAGTTTTCTATTAAAATATATTTTAAAATATTATTTAATGTGGTGACAAAGCTTAAGTTTCAATTATACGAGTAGAAACATAATTATGTCTTGAAAAAAGATTGCAATTCATATGTTTATATACAAAGTTGTTGTGTGTTATTAAATTCATTTGTTGTGTCTTATTAAATAAACGTTATTTTTATTGAAAACTTACATTTTGGTTTTGGTGTTTCAGGAAAAACAATTTCGGTGTAATATTTCTTTGATTTGCTCAGGTGATTATTAAATATGATTTTTTTTTAATGACATTAATGGCACTTCTACAGCTCTTCTTTTTTGTAGCTTGCAAGTTATAGTAAAGGGGTCATATGATGTTGCTACAAAGAACATTATGTTGTGTATTTGGTGTAATGAAATGTGTTTATGCGGTTTAAGGTTCAAAAAACACATTATTTTCCACATACTGTACATTATTGTTTCTCCTCTATGCCCCGCCTTTCTGAAACGCATCGATTTTTACAAAGCTCATCGGTCTGAAAAGCGAGGTGTGCTCTGATTGGCCAGCTATCCAGAGCGTTGTGATTGGCCGAATACCTCAAGCGTGTGACAGAAATGTTACGCCCCTTACCATATTGTGATGCTGTGTCCTGGCCGGAGCGAAGAGACAAAAACATTAAAACCCATTATAAATGAGGCATTTGTTGCATCCAGTGGGGACATAATTACGGATTATAATGATTTATACTGTCTTTTTACGCGTTGCGTTGCATCGTGCCGTGTAAACATAAAACCATGTCTGCATTTGTGATCGGAGAAATGACAAACAAGCCCTACTCTACACTGCCCAAAAAACTCGCTTTAAATATAAAAAATATAAAATCTTTAAATATAAAAACGTACTTACAGTATGTGAGTCAGAACAGCCGGCATTGTAGTCGACTCTTCCAGGATCAGGAAACAGTCCTCCATAAAATACGCTGCACACATCTGAATATTTGGGTTGAAATGTTCTGGAACAGTGTTGTAAATACAACTTAACCACTGAGTTCTAGTCGTGTCCTCTTTTGGAAGGCCAAACAAAGTAGTTTC